>NC_090657.1:225121631-225321631 GCF_040937935.1 Hyperolius riggenbachi | reverse complement strand
TGAATCCATTTGCTTGTCTGTTCGTATCACCTGCCGCTCTAACCCCGCCACTGTGGGCAGCTTTGAAGAGGCCCTTTTCATGGTATTCACTGAGATCCTTCAGAGTGATGTACAAGGTAAACTGCATATCATGCCTGTCCTTAACTTCACATCACAAAATATCTAGAGAGAGATTTGTACACCAGATCATCACTGGACTCCTATAGTGGTACATTGGATGAGGTGTGTTGCATTGTATGATCGGGGGACACGGCTGCACTAGATATGTGATGCATTGCATGAGGTGTGTTTGGTGGAGCAGCGTTGTATGATGGACACGCCTGGACTAGATATGGGAAGAGTGGAGCTATAGTGGTACATTAGGTGAGGTGTGTTTGGTGGAGCAGTGGTGTAGGATGGAGGACACGCCTGGACTAGATATGGGAAGAGTGGAGCTATAGTGGTACATTGGATGAGGTGGGTTTGGTGGAGCAGTGGTGTATGATGGAGGACACGGCTGGGCTAGATATGGGAAGAGTGGAGCTATAGTGGTACATTGGATGAGGTGTGTTTGGTGGAGCAGTGTTGTATGATGGAGGACATGCCTGGACTAGATATGGGAAGAGTGGAGCTATAGTGGTACATTGCATGAGGTGTGTTTGGTGGAGCAGCGTTGTATGATGGACACGCCTGGACTAGATATGGGAAGAGTGGAGCTATAGTGGTACATTGGGTGAGGTGTGTTTGGTGAAGCAGCGTTGTACGATGGATACGTCTGGACTAGATATGGGAAGAGTAGAGCTATAGTGGTACATTGGATGAGGTGTGTTTGGTGGAGCAGTGGTGTATGATGGAGGACACGGCTGGACTAGATATGGGAGGAGTGGATCTATAGTGGTACATTGGATGAGGTGGGTTTGGTGGAGCAGTGGTGTATGATGGAGGACACGGCTGGACTAGATATGGGAAGAGTGGAGCTGTAGTGGTGCATTGGATGAGGTGTGTTTGGTGGAGCAGTGGTGTATGATGGAGGACACAGACTAGATATGGGAAGAGCGGATCTATAGTGGTACATTGGATGAGGTGGGTTTGGTGGAGCAGCGTTGTACGATGGACACGTCTGGACTAGATATGGGAAGAGTGGAGCTATAGTGGTACATTGGATGAGGTGGGTTTGGTGGAGCAGTGGTGTATGATGGAGGACACGGCTGGACTAGTTATGGGAGGAGTGGATCTATAGTGGTACATTGGATGAGGTGGGTTTGGTGGAGCAGTGGTGTATGATGGAGGACACGGCTGGACTAGATATGGGAAGAGTGGAGCTATAGTGGTACATTGGGTGAGGTGTGTTTGGTGAAGCAACGTTGTACGATGGATACGTCTGGACTAGATATGGGAAGAGTAGAGCTATAGTGGTACATTGGATGAGGTGTGTTTGGTGGAGCAGTGGTGTATGATGGAGGACACGGCTGGACTAGATATGGGAGGAGTGGATCTATAGTGGTACATTGGATGAGGTGGGTTTGGTGGAGCAGTGGTGTATGATGGAGGACACGGCTGGACTAGATATGGGAAGAGTGGAGCTGTAGTGGTGCATTGGATGAGGTGTGTTTGGTGGAGCAGTGGTGTATGATGGAGGACACAGACTAGATATGGGAAGAGCGGATCTATAGTGGTACATTGGATGAGGTGGGTTTGGTGGAGCAGCGTTGTACGATGGACACGTCTGGACTAGATATGGGAAGAGTGGAGCTATAGTGGTACATTGGATGAGGTGGGTTTGGTGGAGCAGTGGTGTATGATGGAGGACACGGCTGGACTAGTTATGGGAGGAGTGGATCTATAGTGGTACATTGGATGAGGTGGGTTTGGTGGAGCAGTGGTGTATGATGGAGGACACGGCTGGACTAGATATGGGAAGAGTGGAGCTATAGTGGTACATTGGGTGAGGTGTGTTTGGTGAAGCAGCGTTGTACGATGGATACGTCTGGACTAGATATGGGAAGAGTAGAGCTATAGTGGTACATTGGATGAGGTGTGTTTGGTGGAGCAGTGGTGTATGATGGAGGACACGGCTGGACTAGATATGGGAGGAGTGGATCTATAGTGGTACATTGGATGAGGTGGGTTTGGTGGAGCAGTGGTGTATGATGGAGGACACGGCTGGACTAGATATGGGAAGAGTGGAGCTGTAGTGGTGCATTGGATGAGGTGTGTTTGGTGGAGCAGTGGTGTATGATGGAGGACACAGACTAGATATGGGAAGAGCGGATCTATAGTGGTACATTGGATGAGGTGGGTTTGGTGGAGCAGCGTTGTACGATGGACACGTCTGGACTAGATATGGGAAGAGTGGAGCTATAGTGGTACATTGGATGAGGTGGGTTTGGTGGAGCAGTGGTGTATGATGGAGGACACGGCTGGACTAGATATGGGAGGAGTGGATCTATAGTGGTACATTGGATGAGGTGGGTTTGGTGGAGCAGTGTTGTATGATGGAGGACACGGCTGGACTAGATGTGGGAAGAGTGGAGCTATAGTGGTACATTGGATGAGGTGGGTTTGGTGGAGCAGCGTTGTATGATGGACACGCCTGGACTAGATATGGGAAGAGTGGAGCTATAGTGGTACATTGGATGAGGTGGGTTTGGTGGAGCAGTGATGTATGATGGAGGACACGCCTGGACTAGATATGGGAAGAGTGGAGCTATAGTGGTACATTGGATGAGGTGTGTTTGGTGGAGCAGCGTTGTATGATGGAGGACACGGCTGGACTAGATATGGGAAGAGTGGAGCTATAGTGGTACATTGGATGAGGTGGGTTTGGTGGAGCAGTGGTGTATGATGGACACGGCTGGGCTAGATATGGGAAGAGTGGAGCTATAGTGGTACATTGGATGAGGTGGGTTTGGTGGAGCAGTGGTGTATGATGGACACGGCTGGGCTAGATATGGGAAGAGTGGAGCTATAGTGGTACATTGGATGAGGTGTGTTTGGTGGAGCAGTGTTGTATGATGGAGGACATGGCTGGACTAGATATGGGAAGAGTGGAGCTATAGTGGTACATTGGAAGAGGTGTGTTTGGTGGAGCAGTGTTGTATGATGGAGGACACACCTGGACTAGATATGGGAAGAGTGGAGCTATAGCGGTACATTGGATGAGGTAGGTTTGGTGGAGCAGTGGTGTATGATGGAGGACACGGCTGGACTAGATATGGGAAGAGTGGAGCTATAGTGGTACATTGGATGAGGTAGGTTTGGTGGAGCAGTGGTGTATGATGGAGGACACGCCTGGACTAGATATGAGAAGAGTGGAGCTATAGTGGTACATTGGATGAGGTAGGTTTGGTGGAGCAGTGGTGTAGGATGGAGGACACACCTGGACTAGATATGGGAAGAGTGGAGCTATAGTGGTACATTGGATGAGGTGGGTTTGTTGGAGCAGTGGTGTAGGATGGAGGACACGGCTGGACTAGATATGGGAAGAGTGGAGCTATAGTGGTACATTGGATAAGGTGGGTTTGGTGGAGCAGTGGTGTATGATGGACACGGCTGGGCTAGATATGGGAAGAGTGGAGCTATAGTGGTACATTGGATGAGGTGGGTTTGGTGGAGCAGTGGTGTATGATGGAGGACACAGACTAGATATGGGAAGAGTGGAGCTATAGTGGTACATTGGATGAGGTGTGTTTGGTGGAGCAGTGTTGTATGATGGAGGACACGGCTGGACTAGATATGGGAAGAATGGAGCTATAGTGGTACATTGGATGAGGTAGGTTTGGTGGAGCAGTGGTGTAGGATGGAGGACACGGCTGGACTAGATATGGGAAGAGTGGAGCTATAGTGGTACATTGGATGAGGTGGGTTTGGTGGAGCAGTGGTGTATGATGGACACGGCTGGGCTAGATATGGGAAGAGTGGAGCTATAGTGGTACATTGGATGAGGTGGGTTTGGTGGAGCAGTGGTGTATGATGGAGGACACAGACTAGATATGGGAAGAGAGGATCTATAGTGGTACATTGGATGAGGTGGGTTTGGTGGAGCAGTGGTGTATGATGGAGGACAGCCGTGTCCTCCATCATACGCTGCTCTAGATATAGGAAGAATAGATCTATAATAATGTATTACATGATGTTTTCTCTTTGGACAGAGTTCATCCCATACGTGTTCCAAGTCATGTCTCTGCTGCTGGAGATGCACAAAGATGACATTCCTGCCTCGTACATGTCGCTGTTCCCTCACCTCCTGCAGCCTGTCCTGTGGGAGAGGACAGGCAACATTCCTCCTCTCGTCCGACTCTTACAAGCCTATCTCGAGAGGGGAGGCAACTCTATAGTGGCCAGTGCCAGCGATAAGATCGTAAGTGCCAACAGTGCTCAGCTGCTGCATTTCACCGAGGCACGGCTCACACTGCCGGCTTCCAGTGCCTACTGCATTGTATGTGTGTGTAGTGGTTCCAGCAGGTGGGGGTGGAGAACTCCGTCTGTGTGCTTAATGGAGCCTCTTGGTAAGTAGCTGCAGGTATGGAAACTCTAGTTACAAAAATATAGTGGTAATAGCACCTTGCAGTATAGTGTGGGTGCACATACACGGAGTGTGAGGCAGGAACAGCATATGCTAAATGACACACCCAGCCATGGGCTAGAACCTTTTAAACACAGGTGGGAGATTCCTTAGAAGGTGCTGGAGATTTTGAAGGCTAAGGGCCTGTGAGACTTCCACAGCTTCCGGGCAGACAAATGCATACTGGATAATCTACCAGACGTTGTGGCAGTAGACCAGGACCACCCGAGAGCAGTGGTGAGGGATGCAGCAGTTCCAGGTGAGAAGCTGAAGAAGTACCATGGCCTGAAGGTCAATGTAGTCCCAGTGCTTAGAAGAGCTTCCAGCAGATCCCAGGAACATCAGCAGATCTCTGTTTCCAGCGACTTTCTCTGAATTAGGTCGCTTCTCCTTGCACCCAAATAACAGCCGCCAAGAACGTACATATGCACTCGCTCTCCACGATCCCGGGGGCAGTCGTGGGCCTCCCTCTTTCCGCCCTCCCAGGGGCAGTCGGGGGCCGCCCTCTTTCCGCCCTCCCAGGAGCTGTCAGGGCCGCCCCCTTTCCACCCTTCCAGGTGCAATTGGGGTTGCCCCTTCACCACCCTCCCGGGTACAATCCGGGCAGTCAGGCCCTCAATGTGTAGTCATTGTAGCACACAACTAATTGAATGAAAGCATCACTGCTGTTTCCAGAGTGTGAGTGCCCAGCATTGTCTTCATGGATTAGTGATGGTTACATCAGCCATGGTGGGTCACAACGCCTGGCTGTACAGGTTGCCTGTGTTCTGAAGAATTTTCTAGCATGTGACTGGCAGTTTTTACTCCCCTGTTCTTGCTTTGTATTTTTCGTTATTTCCTTGTGCTTTCTTTTTCTAGCCTGGCCTTCTCGGAGTCTTCCAGAAACTTATTGCCTCCAAAGCCAATGACCACCAGGGCTTCTACTTACTGAACAGCATCATCGAGCACTTGCCTTCGTAAGTCCCCTGCTGTCCTTATGTAAGAATGACAGGTGCACTTCCAGTTGTAGCTGCTATGACAGAGATGTGTTCTGTGTCTTGCAGAGGGGCTCTGGAGCAGTACCAGAGACAGATCTTCATTGTCCTCTTCCAGAGGCTACAGAACTCCAAAACCACCAAGTTTGTGAAAAGTAAGCTGTGTGAGGAGATCATTTATACAAGGGGCGTGTCATTGTGGGCTGGGGAGGGGCTAATGCTTATCTATGAGGTGTGGCAGTATAGTGTTGGTGGGGAGGGACTAATATATGGGTGATGAGGTGCGGTGGTAGTGTGTGGTGGGCAGGGGCTAATGTATGGTGTGTGGTGGGAGGAGCTTATGTATGGGGAGGGGGTAAGGGGCTCATGTATGATTTGTGGTGGGGAGGGGCTAATGTATGGTGATGAGGTGTGGTGAGGAGGGGCTAATATATGGCGATGAGGTGGGGAAGGATTCATGTGTGGTGGGGAGAGGCTAATGTATGTTGATGAGGTGTGGTGGGGAGGAGCTCATGTATGATGAGGTGGTGGTGAGGGGCTCATGTATGGTGATGTGTGGTAGGGAAGGGCTCATGTATGGTGAAGGGGTGGGGAGGGGCTCATGTATGGTGATGTATGTTTTTAGTGAGGTGGTCCCTCTCACCGTGTCTCTCCTGAGCTCCTGGTATCGTTGGCTGATGTCCATTTCTGTGCCATGTTTAGTGAGGTAATCCCACCACATCTCACCCCGATTTTCCTGGTCTTTCAGGCTTTCTGGTGTTCCTGAACCTGTATTGTGCGAAGTATGGAGCTATCGCCCTGCAAGAGATGGTGGACAGCATCCAGCCCAAGTGAGTGTGGTTCTGGTACTACGTGTGGCCGCAGCATTGAGAGGCCTGTACAAAAATGTCTGGCCAAAGCTAGTGGTCCTGCTGCAGTAAATCTCTGATCTGTAGGCTGACACTGTCCTTCACGTGAGGATGGATTGTGCATTAGGCACAGCTGTCACAAGGCCTCTCGTTACTGCTTGTGGATTAACATTGCCGCATTGGAAAGATGAGGTCCTGACCTCCCCTAGAATTTGGATAACTAAATGCTTCTCTCAAACTGGTAAAAAAAAAACATGTATACCCAAAAATCATGTCCACAGTAATTCAAAAATGGCTCTGTGGAGATTGGCCAGCTACACCAGATGTGGCAGACTTTAAAAGGGAAGTTATTGTTAGGCATAGGAGGGTGGGATACTGTTTGGCATAGAAGGGGTGGGATGGTGTTAGGCACTAGGAGGGGCGTTAGTATCAGCTGGGTTTTGGTGCATAGATCTGCCCCCTTGTAGAAAACTGCTCTGGCTTTTTCTATATCAGATACAGAAAAGACAGGCCTTTTTCTGCAAACTGCCAGGGCTACACACTGGTACCCAGCTGATATGGAGCTCCAGTGAATTTTACACAGACGGCATGCTGGGTCATTCATGTTAACAAAAACAGGCCAAGATGGCCAACACGGTAGTGTGTCAGCTTCCTGGCCAGGAGCTTTCTTTCCAAAAGCATGTTCCATCTTAAATATAGCTTTAAAATACCTAAGCTTTGACAGTAATAAAATACCCTTTTTTTTTTTTTTTTTCTTCCTTACTTTCAATCAACAAGAACTTTATATGCAAATGAGGTGGAAACAGAAACTTCGGAGTCGGATGATTGTTGTATCGACTCCACAGCCCTGGTAGCCACTGTTGTGTGTATGGTGGCCCTCAATGCATCTGACTGTGAGTTGTTCACTGCCCCATTAGCCCTTCTCCATAGAGAAGTGCGGGATTTGTAATTTGCGCATGCAAAGCTCAGAAAACCTGAACGTCTAGATGTTTGTTTCTCTGGTCGTAATTTAGGTTTACAAGGATCTGAGAAGACTTTAGTTAGGAGGATGATGTCTGTTCTTCTGGTTGCAAATGCTATTTTAGATAAACAGGAGTGATCTCCATCATTAATAGGACGTTGTCCTACCTAGGCGTTTACCTCTTGCATTTCTCCTGCATTATTTCCATTTGGTGTTGGCAATACTTATTGCTCGTTGGCTGTACATATAAAAGACATGCTATAGAAATAAATCTTGTGGAGCCAGGTCCTTGATGGACTCTGCTCCCCAAGCTTCCTGTAACAGACTCTCAGTTCATGTCTTGTCAATCAGCTGTCACAAGGACAGAATCTTCCCAGCAGAGGACATAAGTATCAATAACATCCAGTGATCTCCGATGACCACTCCAGGGAGGCAATCTTTTGGGTTTAGTTCAAGTCTGGAGGTTGATTCTGCAATTCTGAAAGGTAGAACCACCCCCTCCCTCCTCCTAGGCAATGGATCGATCAAATGAACTCTACCCATAATCTCAAACCGTTCATATTTGCTCATAGACTATGCCGTGGGAAATGAGGTCCCTGGTTGAATACGCTGGATGTGGCAGATTTCCAGCTGGTCAGAAGCAAACTTGGCCTATAGTGTGCTCTGTGGACACCTTGTAGTTTGTACTGACCTGTTCCTGTGACAGGTGTGATACAGTAAAACTGTATCTGGGTCCTCTAAGGTGGACTTTTTGTCACTATCCATATTGCTTATCTCGGTTCTGATGCTCTATGCAACTTGGCTCATACTTATTATTTTTACTGCTCATAATTGCTAGACAAAGCTGTGTTTTGTGTCATGTTTATTGGATTAATAAGGATCTGTTAAGAAAAAAAAATAAGACTGCTTCTAACCTATCCAGATGTGAGAAAATAGTTTTGGTTCAATTCGTCCAGTAAATTGTTTTGTAGATAAGGCTGGAAAAGCTGAAATGTCCTCCATTATGAACTCCAGCTGTGCCTCTGCTCCTATTGCGGTTTCCTTCTAGTTACTGAGATGAGTCCATTTCTTTTGTTCTGTAGGATGTTTGGGATGGTTGTAGAGAAGATCATCATCCCAGAGATCCAGAAAGTATCGGGACATGTGGAGAAGAAGATCTGTGCGGTTGGCATTACGAAGTTGTTGACGGAATGTCCAGCGATGATGGATACAGAATACACAAAGCTCTGGTGAGATGAGCTCCACTCGCTCTGCAATCTTTAGCATTTCTCATCCCACCTTTGGGAGGACTCATCTGACTTTTTTGGGTCATTGATTTGCCTTCCAGGACGCCTCTACTGCAGGCTCTTATTGGTCTCTTCGAGCTGCCTGAAGATGACACCATTCCAGATGATGAGCACTTCATTGACATAGAAGACACTCCTGGTTACCAGACTGCCTTCTCCCAGCTTGCCTTTGCTGGCAAGAAAGAGCACGATCCCATTGGAGAGATGGTGAATAATCCCAAGATCCTTCTGGCACAATCTCTTCACAAGCTGTCCACAGCATGTCCTGGCCGGGTGAGTCTATGGTAGAAATAGGTCAGTTATCCGAATACTGACATGGCTACTTGTGTGCCATTGAGAATTGCACTCTACTCTATGGTGTGTTATGTCTACATGACTGCAGCAGCCTAAGTCTCTATAACACCAGGGCCCATATGCAATTAGCTTTTTCTCCCAGGAGATATTTTTTATTATCTAGTAGGCTTCTAGAATACTTAGTCTACTCTTCTCCTTCTCCTCAGGTCCCCTCTATGATTAACAGTAGTCTAGTAGGCCTCTATAACACCTAGTCTCCTCTCTCCTCAGGTCCCCTCTATGATCAGCAGTAGTCTAGTAGACCACAATAACACCTACAGTAACACCTAGTCTATTCTCCCTCTCCTCATGTCCCCTCTATGATCAGCAGTAGACTAGTAGGCCTCTGTAACACCTAGTCTTCTCTTCTTCTCTCCTCAGGTCCCCTCTATGATCAGCAGTAGACTAGTGGGCCTCCTATAACACCTAGTCTTCTCTTCCCTCTCTCCTCGGGTCCCCTCTATGATCAGCAGTAGTCTAGTAGGCCTCTGTAACACCTAGTCTTCTCTTCTTCTCTCCTCAGGTCCCCTCTATGATCAGCAGTAGACTAGTAGGCCTCTGTAACACCTAGTCTTCTCCTCCCTCTCTCCTCAGGTCTCCTCTGATCAGCAGCAGTCTAGTAGCCGACAATAACACCTAGTCTTCACTTCCTTGTCTCCTCTATGATCAGCAGTAGTCTAGTAGGCCTCTGTAACACCTAGTCTTCTCTTCCCTCTCAGGTCCCCTCTATGATCAGCAGCAGTCTAGTAGCCCACAATAACACCTAGTCTTCTCTTCCCTCTCAGGTCCCCTCTATGATCAGCAGTAGTCTAGTAGGCCTCTATAACACCTAGTCTTCTCTTCATTCTCTCCTCAGGTCCCCTCTATGATCAGCAGTAGTCTAGTAGGCCTCTATAACACCTAGTCTTCTCTTCATTCTCTCCTCAGGTCCCCTCTATGATCAGCAGTAGTCTAGTGGGCCTCTAACGCCTAGTCTCTTCCCTCTCTCTTCAGGTCTCCTCTATGATCAGCAGCATCTAGTAGGCCTCTATAACACCTAGTCTTCTCTTCATTGTCTCCTCTATGTTCAGTAATAGTCTAGTAGACCTCTATAACACCTAGTCTCTTCCTTGTCTCCTCAGGTCTCCTCTTTGATCTGCAGCAGTTCAGTAGACATCTATAACGCCTAGTCTTCTCTTCCCTCTCAGGTCCCTTCTATGATCAGCAGCAGTCTGAACGCAGACGCTCTCCAGTTTCTTCAAGGCTACATGCAAGCAGCAAGCGTGACTTTGGCGTGATGCACATGGATGGATTTGTTGTGGTTTTCTTTGAAAAGGCTGCTGGTTGACTTGACGTGAGATTCAGGAGCTGCATATGCCACTTCCTGCAGTGATGCATTATGGGGGATAATTTATTGTACAGTTTCCTTGTTTGCTGCAGCTGTTATGAGAAGCACTTGCAGTGTCTGTTGTCTGTCGGGGCCGAGACCTCCTTTTCTATCTGCAGTCTACATTGTTTGTGTTACCTTTTTTTTTTTTTTTTTTTTTTCTCTGAAATGTGAATAAATAAAATGCTTTTCCTTACATTGTTCCAGTGTTCCAGATATTGAAATGAACTTAAAGGAATTCTATCAAAGTTTGCATTTATGAGAAAACCTCTTTAACCTCCTTGGCGGTAAGCCCGAGCTGAGCTCGGGCTATGCCGCGCAGGGGGAGATCTCAGCCCCTGGTGCGGCGATTTTCATGCTGTAAATTGCTGTGCGCGCAGCCAGCACTTTGCTAGCCGCGCGCACAGCTTGATCGCTGCGGCGATCGGCCGCACGCAGCGGCGAAAGAGGGCCCCCCCCCCCCCCGCCAGAGCCCTGCGCTGCCCGGACCAATGAGTTCCGGGCAGCGCTATGGGCTGGATCGGAGGTGTCTGACGTCAGGACGTCGGCTGACGTCCATGACGTCGTCCCGATCGTCGCCATGGCGACAGGAGAAGCCAAACAGGGGAACGCGTTATATAAGCGTTCTCCTGTTTGCTATAGATGCCGGCGACGATCGCACTAGAGGGACACATGCGCCCTCTAGTGGTGTTTCATGTAGCTACCACTCTGGTAGCTTTACATGAAACAAATAAAAAATAAAGTTTTGCCAATTTGGCAAAAAAAATTAACCGCCAGGGAGGTTAATCAATGTAATATAAATGTAAATAAAGAAGTGAGCATATATTTTTTGTGAGCTGTCATTTTTTTAACATGTTTGTGTAAGACGGTGAGCTTTGAGGACACACTGATGGCGACGGGGCACTGGAATAGTCCATGTGGATAGGTGATGCCAGGTGTGAAACAGAGCATTGCAGGCTATTTGCCATTGAGGCAAAGGAGGGCGGAAGTGTTCTGTTCTGACAGAGCGCTCTGACAGAAGAACGGAACACTTCCGCCCTCCTTTGCCTCAATGGCAAACATCCATTGACTCTGCGGGACACTGATCAATGCGCATATGGAAGTGCGACCGTCCGGGCATAATATGAGCAGTACGGATGGCTTGTTACTGCAGCGGCCACGTGAGTAAAAACTCCTACGGGTGGGGAAGCCAGGGAATAGCCTGCAATGCTCTGTTTCACACCTAGTATCCCCTATCCACATGGACTATTCCAGTGCCCCGTCGCCGTCAGTGTGTCCTCAAAGCTCACCGTCTTACACAAACGGGTTAAAAAAAAAAGACCGCACACAAAAAATATGCCGACTTCTTTATTTACATTTATTTTACATTCATTAAAGAGGTTTTCTCATAAATGCAAACTTTGATAGAATTCCTTTAAAGCGGAATATAACCCAGAATTTCTTCTTTGCTCTAATAGAATATTCATTGCATATTATATACAACCAGCCTTTTTTTTACTAGAACATCATTTAAAGAGTTAATCACAGGCTTTAGATTAGAAGCTCCCCTGCCAACAGAGCTTCCGAATGTTAAACAATGTACTCTTGTGTTTACTTAAATGTATCAAGTGTGGAATGTGACACATTCTCTGACTGCAGGAGCTGGAGGACACAGAGAGAGAGTCAAACCATGTCTGCCTGAATGAATGAATGAATGAATGAATGAATAAAACCAGTTATTAATAAAATGCAAAGTCCACTCACAAAGCAAAAAACTGTACTTTTGGGAACCTATAACTTATAAATGAATAATAATACTTGTGCACAAATGCAAATATGATAACCGTATGGCATATAAAAAGTAGGAAAACGTGTTTTTATTGAATTTTATGTCAGGGTTTTAAACCGCTTTAATAGCAGAGGACATCTGTCCAGCCAAAAGGGAGCTGCCGCCTCCCCATCAAACTGACGGGTTGTTGCTGAAATGAAATCATTTTGTTTCTCATTAGGGATATTTATTCTCCCAAAATCAGAAGTGACATTACTATCTCCCAGCAGTCAGCACAACTCTCACATGTGTACATATTGTATTATATCTTTACATAGGAAAACACTGCAGATGTGACACAATGTAAAGTAGTCAGTTTACAGCTTGTATAACAATGTAAATGTCCCATCAAAATAACCCAACACACAGCCATTACTGTCTAAGTGAGGAATGAGACAATTCTGCCCACAGAGTGAATATTCTGTGTGCCACCATTATTCTCCAGCACTGCTGTAACTCTCAGGCATGGAGGTCACTAGAGCGTCAAAGGTGCCACTGGAATTATCTTCCCCTCCTCCATGATTAAGCTGGTGGATGTTTAGAGACCCCCCCCCCTCACAGATTTTCAATAGGGTTTAGGTCTGGAGACCTGCTTGGCCAGTCCAGCACCTTTATCCTTAGTGTCTCTAGCCAGGCAGTGGTCGTCTAGGAGGTGTGTTTGGGGTTGTTATGTAGGAATACTGCCCTACGGCCCAGTTTCCGGAGTGGGAATCATGCTCTGCTTCAGTATGTCACAGTATATATCGGCATTCATGATTCCCTAAGTGATCTGTAGCTCCCAGTGCTGGCAGCACTCCTGCAGCCCCAAACCATGACTCTCCCACCACCATGCTTCACTGTAGGCAGGACTAACTTGTCTTTGTACTTCTAACCTCCTGGTTATTGCCACACAGGCTGGACACTGATCTGAAGTGAATTTGTTTATCTTGGTCTCATCAGAGCACAGGACGTGGTTCCAGTGCGAACAAAACTGTTTGCAGGCTTTTTTGTACATCCGCTTTAGATGAGGCTTACTTTGGGACAACAGCCATGCAGAGCAGTGTAATGCAGTGTGTGGCGTATAGTCTCAGCATTGACAGGCTGACACCCCCCCCCACCTTCTGCAGCAATGCTGTCAGCACTCATACGTCTATTTACAGAAGACAACCTCTGGAGATATGATGCTGAGTATTTCCACTTAACTTCCTTGGTCGACCATGACTGGACCTGTTCTGATTTGAGCTTTTCCTGTTAAATCGCTGTATAGTTTTGACCACCATGCAGCAGCTCTGTGTCAGAGTGTTTGCAATCTTCTTATAGCCTCGACCATCTTTATGTAGCGCAACAATTCTTCTATAAGCTCCTCAGAGAGCCAGTGACCGGTATGAGAGTGTTAGCACCAAATGTAACACATTCACACCTGAGACCTTATAACACTACCCAATCACATGACCCCAGGGAGGAAAAATGTTTGATTGGGCATAATTCCTCTATAAGCTCCTCAAGAGAGTTCTCTGCCATGAGGAGCCATGCTGAGCTTCCAGTGACCAGTATGAGAGAGTGTGAGAGTGATAACATCAAATGTAACACACCTGCTCCCCATTCACACCTGAGACCTGGTAACACTAACCAGTCACATGACCCCGGGGAGGGAAAATGTCTGAATTGGGCAGAATTGTGACATTCCTCACTTAGGGGTGTACTCACTTTTGTTGCCAGCGGGATAGACATTAATGGCTGTGTTGAGTTATTTTGATGGGACGGTAAATTTGAAGATGTGACGCTGTAATGTAAATCAGTGTGCAGCTTGTATAACTGTAAATTTACTGCCCCATCAAAATAACACACAGACATTAATGTCTAACCGCTGGTAACAAAAGTGAGTACACCCCTGGAAAGAGATAATACAGAAGTGTGAGAGGTGGAGATGCCAGTAGCTGGTCACCGGATGATGTCAATAATAGGGCACACGTAGGCAGGAGCTGCCACCTGACTGATCTATCCACATGGGCAGATGTAAGAACATCAATAGGAACTACCTCTCCCAGCATGCATTGAGAGGCCGGGAACATACAATAAGCAGCTGAAATCTGCGACGGGGGTAGAAAAGATGGGGGGGGCTTCTATATGAGCAGTCGGGGGGAAACCCTCTGATCCCAAGGGAGCTTACTAGAAGGGCATTACATAGTGAACAGTGAATCCAGCGCAGGAGATTTGGGCACAGCCGGCACCACCATAGACTGCATTAGGAATTAAGGCTATAGCAGGCACAGGGAGTAACTCCGGCGCCATCAGAAGATGGAGCTGAAGTTGTTTATAAAACACAATAATTCGGCCTCCACCAATTGCTGGAAGCCAAATTATTTCATTCCCCACCATCCATGGCGGCCTGGAGGGGGAATAGTATTTAACATGGACGGGAACTTGTGCAGCATCAGCCATATACCGGCTGTATCTTGCGCCCAAGTCTCCCGCGCCGATTCCTCTCGTACGCTTGCATAAAGCCGTGTAGGTGGCAGTGTCTGCATCTGTGTCCATGGAGGAGTCCAACCATCTGTAAATCTGTCCCTTGTGTTGTCATGCGGTAAAGCTGATAGTGAGTGGCTGCCAATCACAGATTCAGGATTTCAGGCAGCGAGTCTGCAGGCCAGAGTTGGGAGTGGGGTGCAATCTCAGCCCATGGGAACCGCTAGTTTAAAAAAGAAATCCGATACTTACCTAAGGAGAAGGCTCTGCGTCCTAATGAGCCTTCCCTCTCCTCTCCCGGTGCTGCGCTGTCCCCGGGAGCAGTATTTGACTAAATTGGTCAAATACTATTTCCGCCAAGGTGACTTCAGAAAGTCTTTGGGCACCCGCGTACGGGCCGCTCCACACTGCGCAAACGCGAGCATCTTCTCTCGCGCAATATGGAGCCGCCTGTCTTCGAGAGGACTCTGCTCCCGAAGACTTCCGAAGTCCCTTGCGTCGGGGGATTCCAACACGGGAGCCGGCGCTGAACCTTGGGCACCAGGAGAGGGAAGGCTCATTAGGACCCAGAACCTTCCCTCTCCTTAGGTAAGTATCTGGTTTCTTTTTTTTTGGCTTTAACGTCTCTGAGGGTAAGTGGCCATCCGATCGTGTAAGGGGGGGGGGGGAAGCAGTCAATGGAAGTAGGGTGCTCAGATGGCAGATCTGCCCTCCAAAAACAAGCACCGGCCACAGAAAACGGCCTGGTACACAAACACAGATGGCTTAATTGCAATAAGGCATATTTGGCATTGGCAGATTGATTTTTTTTTTCATTGTTTTACTGCAGAGATACCTGTTACACTAAAAGTTTAACGACAAACAGAAACCAACACTTGGTAAAAATGCCATTCTTATAAAGTAAGGTTGGCATTTAGGGCAATCTGAAAGACACCAGAAACCCTGGCTGGAATCGCCCTAGATGTCTACTCTTCAGAATGGTGGCGCATGCATTATTCTTTACTGGTCAGACATGTTTAAGAAGTATGATGCTAGAAGATTAAATAAAAAAACTAATGTGGAAAAAAATGCACACACTGGGGTTAACAGACTGTTACATGAAATTAGGCATATGTGTCATTCTAACACAGGGACATTACAACGGTCAACAATGATACGCAAAATAACAACGTAGGGCTAAGTATAGAAGAAAGGTCACGGAGTCCATGTGGTGGTGGAAAAGAGCACACCGGGAGGAGGGCCCGGCCAAATAGGCCTACAATCTAAGTGGGGGTGTATGTCTAAGGGGGGGATGGAGCTATGAAGATGTTGGTTTAAGTGAGCTGAAGATTGGGGTGAGCCAGGGGAGGGGGGCATTCCATAGACTAGGGGCTGCTCTGGAGAAGTCCTGGAGTGAGCAAGTGATGTGAGGGTTGGTCATCCGTAGAGTGTTGGAGGAGCAGAGAGAGAGGGTTGGGAAGTAACTGGATGATATCCGAGATGTATGAAGGGGAGGAATGGTGGATACGTAGATATACCAGTCCCTACAGGGAGAATATAGAAATAGCCCCACACCTGGAAAATCTCCAAAACTCTTGATCAGCAAATCCTGAGCCTCTACAGCAGGGGTCTCAAACTCGCGGCCCGCGATACAATATTGTGTGGCCCTCGCTGGCAAAAGCTTCCTTATAGTTCGCTTCAGTGTTCCCAAGTAATCCACTGCATCCCCGCCGCTAAACGAGGGCTGCAGAGCCCCCAAATCGCCCGGGGGGCAATCCGCCGGCATTTCCTGGAAGGGGCAGAGCTTTCACCTTCAGCTCTGCCCCTCCTGACGTCAATCGCCGCCTCTCCACGCCCCTCTCTGTGAAGGAAGAGTGAGAGGGGCGGGCAGAGGCAGCAATGCGCCGCGATTGTGAAATTCCTTATGCGGCCCAGCCTCATCCTGACTTTGCCTCCTGCGGCCCCCAGCTAAATTGAGTTTGAGACCCCTGCGCTACAGAATGAGTGCTCACATCCTCGTAATCGAGTCTGGGAGACACACAGATGAATAAACCCAGGGAGGAGAGACTGCCAACACTGTGAGCAGAAGACCATTGAGGACGAGAACCACTTCCTGCTGCACTGCCCCAAATATACTGCAACCAGGGAAACCTCTGACCCATCTACTTCCAGACTTTCACACATTCGAGGATCAGAGAAAACTCTACATTCTAACAGGAGAAGAGAAATCCACAGTGACAATAGCTGCACACTATGCCACAGACAAAGCAGGTATCCAGAGTGACAATCGCTGCACACACAGCACGCCACAGACTGAGTGGAGGAATCTACAGTGACAATTGTTGCACCCTATGTCACAGCATACCACAGACTAAGGAGGAATACACAGTGACAATCATTGCACACACTCACAGCATGCCACAGACTGAGAGGAGGAATCCACAGTGACAATCACTGCACACTATGTCACAGACAAAGCAGGTATCCAGAGTGACAATCGCTGCACACACAGCACGCAACAGATTGAGTGGAGGAATCTACAGCGACAATTGTTGCACCATGTCACAGCATACCACAGACTAAGAGGAGGAAACCACAGTGACAATCACTGCACACACTGTCACAGCATGCCACAGACTGAGAGGAGGAAATACAATTGCTGCACACTATGTCACAGCATTCCACAGACTGAGAGGAGGAATCCACAGTGACAATAACTGCACACTACATCACAGCATAACACAGACTGAGAGGAGGAATGCACACTGACAATCGCACACTGTCACAGCACGCCACAGATTTAGAGGAATACACAGTGACAATCACTGCACACTATGTCACAGCATGCCACAGACAGAGGAGAGGAGGAATCCACAGTGACAATCACTGCACACTAAGTCACAGCATGCCACAGACAGAGGAGGAATCCACAGTGACAATCACTGCACACTATGTCACAGCATGCCACAGACAGGAGGAATCCACAGTGACAATAGCTGCACACTGTCACAGCATGCCAGTGCCACACACTGAGAGGAGGAATCCACAGTTACAATTGCTGCACACTACATCACAGCATTCCACAGACTGAGAGGAGGAATCAAAAGTGACAATCACTGCACACTATGTCACAGCATTCCACAGACTGAGAAGAGGAATCCATAGTGACAATTGCTGCACACTACATCACAGCATTCCACAGACTGAGAGGAGGAATCAAAAGTGACAATCACTGCACACTGTCACAGCATTCCACAGACTGAGAAGAGGAATCCATAGTGACAATTGCTGCACACTACATCACAGCATTCCACAGACTTAGAGGAGGAATCCACAGTGCCAATCACTGCACGCTATGTCACAGCATTCCACCGACTTAGAGGAGGAATCCACAGTGACAATAGCTGCACACTACAGCGTGAGGTAAAAATCCGCTTGCGCATGCTTCGTGTGGTAGTGCTGTGTAGTGTGCACTTCTAAATTGTGAAGTATCGCGGCAGCTGCTACGTTGATGTAGAAGCTGCCTTGCTAGTGAAGTATCACAGTCGCAATACTTCACACTGGCGGCCACCAGAAAAAGCAGGCTGAATTTGGACCATGGGCTGGACTTAGGACATGCCTGCTTTATACTCTTCCCTTAACCTTCCTGGCGGTAACCCCAATCAGTGCCAGGCAGCGCTGAGGGGTGGATCGGGACTCCCGATGACGTCACGACGTCGGTGACGTCATCCGCCATGGCGACGGGGAAGCCCTCCAGGAAATCCCGTTCTTTGAACGGGATTTCCTGATCGAAGCGGGCGGGGGGATGCCGCTGAGCAGCGGCTATCATGTAGCGAGCCCTGGGCTCGCTACATGATTTAAAAAACAAAACAAAAAAACTGCTGCGCTGCCTCCTGGCGGAATTTATTAGACCGCCAGGAGGGTTAAAGGAGAACTGTAGTGAGAGGTATATGGAGGCTGCCATATTGATTTCCTTTTAAAGGGGAACTGAAGAAAGAGGTATATGGAGGCTGTCATGTTTATTTCCTTTTAGACAATACCAGTTGCCTGGCAGCCCTGCTGATCCTCTGCCTCTAATACTATTAGCCATAGCCCCTGAACAAGCATGCAGCAGATCAGGTGTTTCAGTGGTTCAGACTTATAAGTCTGATCTGACAAGACTAGCTGCATGCTTGTTTCTGGTTTTAATCAGATACTACTGCAGAGAAATAGACCAGCAGGGCTGCCAGGCAACTGGTATTGATTAAAAGGAAATAAACATGACAGCCTCCATATACCTCTCTCTTCAGTTCCCCTTTAAGCAATACCAGTTGCCTGGCATCCCTGCTGATCTATTTTGGCTGCAGTAGGGTGAATAACACCAGAAACAAGCATGCAGCTAATCTTGTCAGATCTGACAATAATGTCAGAATCACCTGATCTGCTGCATGCTTATTCAGGGTCTAGGGCTAAAAGTAGAGTTGGGCCGAACAGTTCGCCTGCGAACTGTTACATGCGAACTTCAGTGGTTCGCGTTCGCGTCCCGCAGGCGAAGTTTTGCGGAAGTTCGGTTCGCCCCATAATGCACCATGAGGGTCAACTTTGACCCTCTACATCACAGTCAGCAGGCCCAGTGTAGCCAATTAGGCTACACTAGCCCCTGGAGCCACGCCCCCCCTAATAAAAGGCAGGCAGCGGCGGCCATTAAGCTCACTCGTGTGCCTGCGTTAGTGAGAGTAGGGCGAGCTGCTGCAGACTGTCTCTCATAGGGAAAGATTAGTTAGGCTTAGCTTGTTCCTGGCTGCATACCTGTTCTGTTCAGTGAGCCCACCATACCTGTTCTGTTCAGTGAGCCCACTGGATACCTGCATACCTGTTCAGTGAACCTGCCACTGCATACCTGTTCTGTGAACCCACCACTGCATACCTGTTCAGTGAACCCACCACTGCATACCTGTTCAGTGAACCCACCACTGCATACCTGTTCAGTGAACCCGCCACTGCATACCTGTTCTGTGAACCCACCACTGCATACCTGTACTGTGAACCCACCACTGCATACCTGTTCAGTGAACCCACCACTGCATACCTGTTCTGTGAACCCACCACTGCATACCTGTACTGTGAACCCACCACTGCATACCTGTTCAGTGAACCCACCACTGCATACCTGCTCAGTGAACCCGCCACTGCATACCTGTACTGTGAACCCACCACTGCATACCTGTTCAGTGAACCCACCACTGCATACCTGTACTGTGAACCCACCACTGCATACCTGCTCAGTGAACCCACCACTGCATACCTGTTCAGTGAACCCGCCACTGCATACCTGTACTGTGAACCCACCACTGCATACCTGTTCAGTGAACCCGCCACTGCATACCTGTTCAGTGAACCCGCCACTGCATACCTGTTCTGTGAACCCACCACTGCATACCTGTACTGTGAACTCACCACTGCATACCTGTTCAGTGAACCTGCCACTGCATACCTGTTCTGTGAACCCACCACTGCATACCTGTTGTGTTCAGTGAACCCGCCACTGTATACCTGTTCAGTGAACCTTCCACTGCATACCTGTTCTGTGAACCCGCCACTATATACCTGTTCTGTTCAGTGAACCCGCCACTGCATACCTGTTCTGTTCAGTGAACCCGCCACTGTATACCTGTTCAGTTAACCCGCCACTGCATACCTGTTGTGTTCAGTGAACCCGCCACTGTATACCTGTTCTGTTCAGTGAACCTGCCACTGCATACCTGTTCTGTGAACCCACCACTGCATACCTGTTCTGTTCAGTGAACCCGCCACTGCATACCTGTTCTGTTCAGTGAACCTGCCACTGTATACCTGTTCTGTTCAGTGAACCCACCACTGCATACCTGTTCAGTGAACCTGCCACTGCATACCTGTACTGTTCAGTGAACCCGCCACTGCATACCTGTTCTGTTCAGTGAACCCGCCACTGTATTCCTGTTCAGTGAACCCGCCACTGCACTCTCGCCATGGTGCGCACCAGTCCAGCACGGCCGTCACTACACAAACAGCTGTTTGCGGTGCGTTACACGGTGAGTTTGGTGTGTCAGTGTGAAGTAGTACCTTAATTACACTACCTGATTGATGTATACACATGCAAGATGTTTTAAAGCACTTTAGGCCTGTCATTTAGCATTCAATGTGATTTCTGCCCTTCAAACGCTGCTTTGCGTCAAATCCAGATTTTTCCCGGGGACTTTTGGCATGTATCCCACTCCTCCACCTGGGGGTCCAGGTGTTAGACCCCTTGAAACATCTTTTCCATCACTTTTGTGGCCAGCATAATTTTTTTTTTTTCAAAGTTCGTATCCCCATTGAAGTCTATTGCGGTTCGCGAACTTTTACGCGAACCGAACCTTACGCGGAAGTTCGCGAACCTAAAATCGGAGGTTCGGCCCCACTCTAGCTAAAAGTATTAGAGGCAGAGGATCAGCAGGACAGCCAGGCAACTGGTATTGTTTAAAAGGAAATCAATATGGCAGACTCCATATACCTCTCACTACAGTTCTCCTTTAACGTGTAGCTGAGATGGGGCAGGGGAAAAAATTATACATACCTGGGGCTTCCTCCAGCCCTCTCCAGGCTGATCGCTGTATACATACCTGGGCTTCCTCCAGGCTGATCGCTGTATACATACCTGGGGCTTCCTCCAGGCTGATCGCTGTATACATACCTGGGACTTCCTCCAGCCTGATCACTGTATACAAGCCTGGGGCTTCCTCCAGCCCCCTCCAGGCTGATCGCGGTATACATACCTGGGACTTCCTCCAGCCTGAACACTGTATACAAGCCTGGGGCTTCCTCCAGCCCCCTCCAGGCTGATTGCTGTATACATACCTGGGGCTTCCTCCAGCCCGATAGCTCTATACATACTTGGGGCTTCCTCCAGCCTGGTCACTGTATACAAGCCTGGGGCTTCCTCCAGCCCCCTCCAGGCTGATCGCTGTATACATACCTGGGGCTTCCTCCAGGCTGGTCGCTGTATACATACCTGGGGCTTCCTCCAGCCCCTCCAGGCTGATACCTCTATACATACCTGGGGCTTCCTCCAGCCTGATCACTGTATACAAGCCTGGGGCTTCCTCCAGCCCCCTCCAGGCTGATTGCTGTATACATGACTGGGGCTTCCTCCAGGCTGATCACTTCCTTGCCGTCCTTCTGTGCTGCCTGGATTCACCCCAATTTGCCACGGGGCGTACTGCGCCTATACAGTACTACTGCACGGCGGGGGAGCATGTGCGCTGCGAAATTGTGCCGCCCGAAGGATATTCCTTGGTAAATTGCAGAGGATCCAGGTGGCGCAGGACAGTGAGGAAGCGATCAGCCTGGAGGGGGCTGGAGGAAGCCCCAGGTGTAAATATTTTTTTCTGCTGCCCCATCTCAGGCATACTTTAAAGGAAACCTGAAGCGAGAGGGATATGGAGGCTGCCATATTTATTTCCTTTTACACAATACCAGTTGCCTGGCTGTCCTGCTGATCCTCTGCCTCTCCTACCTTTAGCCACAGCCCCTGAACAAGCATGCAGATCAGGTGCTCTGACTGAAGTGTGACTGGATTAGCTGCATGCTTGTTCCAGGTGTGTGACTCAGACACTACTGCAGCCAAAGAGATCAGCAGGACAGCCAGGCAACTGGCATCGCTCCCAACTGCCCCTCTTTCGGAGGGACAGTCCCTCTTTGGGAGCCCTGTCCCTCTGTCCATCTTTCCTCCTCATTTGTCCCTCTTTCAGGCCTTTGTCCCTCTTTCTATGTAAATATATATATTTCTCTACAAAAAATGTGTTTGATTGACTCTAAACTTTAATCCCATCCTTTAAATTAAATATATTACTAATTGTAAAATGTTAATATGAAGGAAAATGAACCAGGATAGAAAGGACCAGTGTGGTTTGAATTATAAAACAACATATTTTTCTTATAAAATCCTGATGCTATGCATGACTAGGGGTGTGGCGGGGGCGTGATCAGGGGTGTGGCATGGGCGTGGCTCAAGTGTCCCTCTTTCTCATCTCAAAAATTTGGGAGGTATGAACTGGTATTGGCAGCCTCCATATCCCTCTCCCACCCTCCCATGCTAATGCTGAATGTATTTGTCCTGCCAATAAAGCTTATTTGGATTAGGGTGGTGGGGAGGGAATATGAGGGTGAGGGAGGAGGGGTAGTAGAGGAAAGGTGACGGGCGGGGTTACACTGGGAGGGGCGGGGTTGGAGGCTGGGTCATAGACGCAATGAATGGAAAGCATGGGGACGAGTAGCTCCTCCCCTGCAGCAACAGCGGATTACGCCCACACCCATTAGTTAGTTGTTTCCATAGATACGGAAGCGGAAGTGACGTGTGGGCAGCGACATGTCTCTGACTTTGTTAATAAAGATTTGGAATCCAAGAAAAAAATTCCGCAGCGGTTAACAAAACTCCTCCTCCAATATGAGGCGTGTCTAATGACGCCGGTAATACGGCCCACCTCCGCTGCAGTGCCGGGTGACGTCACTTCCGGAAGGTCAGGCCGCTCTTCTCTTTAGTGTTTGCCGTGTTCCCCTCTTCCCCTCCGGCTGCCGGGAGACCCGCTGTGCCCTGCAGGTGAGCCCGGGGAGGGGCGGGGCCTGGAATGCTTTACTGTGCACCCCCTTCCCCCAACACCTGTATTCTCTCATATATCCACCCTCCCACACCTGTGCCCTCTGCACCCCTCCCCATATATCTCCCCTTCATCACCACACCTGTACCTTCTGCACCCCCCCCCCCTGTACCCCCTCCATATATCTCCCCTTCATCACCACACCTGTACCTTCTGCACCCCCCCCCCCTGTACCCCCTCCATATATCTCCCCTTCATCACCACACCTGTACCTTCTGCATGCACCCCCCCCCCCCACACACACACCTGTACCCCCTCCATATATCTCGCCTCCACCACCACACCTCTGTTTACTGCCTCATCATGCATCTCCCCTCACACCTGTACCTACTGACACCCCTTATATTTCCTCCCACCACCTGTGCCCCTCATATCTCTCCCCACCACCACCTGTGCCTCCCCTATATCTCCATCCCCCACCTGTGACCACAGCCCCCCCCCCCCCCCACCTCATTTATCTCTCCCCCTCCCACACACACACCTGTAACCTCTGCCCCCCCCCCCTGTATATCTCCCCTCCACCACCACACCTGTACCTTGTGCACCCCCCTCATATCGAGTACATTTGAAATCGGCGCCGGTAGACTTGGGCGCAGGATACAGCGGTATATAGCTGATCCTGCTTCTGCACAAGTCTGGGCCGATTTAATTACTATTTCCCCCTCCAGGCCGCCATGGATAGTGGGGGAATGAAATAATTCGGCTTCCAGCGATTGCCGAATTGTGTTTTTTAAGCAACTTCGGCTCTGTCTCCTGACGGAGCCGACGTTACTCACTGAGCGCTGCAATAGGAATGATTCCTATTGTAGTCTATGGAGGCGCCGGCTGCGCCCAAATCTAGCAGTGCTGAAAAGCACTGCTCCGCTCATATTTCCCCTCCACCACCACACCTGTACTTACTGTACTTACTGCCTCCTCATATATCTCCACCACCACACCTGTACCTTCTGCACCTCCCACCTGTACCCTCTGCACCCCCCCCCCCCCCACCACCACCACACCTGTACTTACTGCCTCATCATATATCTCCACCACCACACCTGTACCTTCTGCACCTCCCACCTGTACCCTCTGCACCCCCCCCCCATATATCTCCCCTCCACCACCACCCTTGTACTTACTGCCTCATCATATCTCCCCTCACACCTGTACTTACTGACACCCCTTATATTTCATCCCACCACCTGTACCTACTGCCTCCCCTATATCTCCATCCCCCACCTGTAACCACATTCCCCTATTTCTCCCCCCCCCCCCTCCCACACACACCTGTACTTGCTGCCTCCTCAAATATCTCCCCTCCTCCATCTCCCCACACACACACCTGTACCCACTGCTCCCATATATCTCCCCTCCTCCACCCCCTCACCTGTACCTACTGCACCCATATATCTCCCCACCTGTACCTACTGCACCTCCATATATATCTCTCCCCCACCTGTATCCCCCTCCCCCCATATATCTCTTCACCTGTACCTACTGCCCCCCATATAATCTCATCTTCTCCACTCCCCCCCCCCCCCCCCCACCTATGGCCGCTCCTCCATCCCCTCACCTGTGCCTTCTGCTCCCATATATTTCCGCTCCTGCCCATTTGTACCTACTGTGCCCCCCATTCTCTCCCAGTATGTCTCCCCTCCACTGTATGCTTATAGTAAAAATAATTGGTACTTATCCGTTAGCCGGGCGCATCCGGCAGGTGGCAACAAAACTCCACCAGAGTTACATCTTTCCCTACTATCCATGGCAGCCTGAAGGGGGAATAGTAATTAGCGCCACCTGCCGGATGCGCCCGGCTAACGGATAAGTACCAAATAATTAGCAATGCCAACGGAACACGTTAGCATTGGGAGGGGAGGGTGTGGTTGTGGGATTATAGGGAAGGGCATAGGGGTGGTGTTATACAGTCCATAGCTGTGTTGTGTCCCCCTTTCCGCTTCCTCACCCTTTTGTGTTGCACCCCGTCACCCTCATGTAGAGGGCATGGGAGAGTTACACCCTGTACAGTTTATTCATGGTGGCAAAATAGCCTTCAAAACAGCATGATTAGAGAGGGCTACACTTTGTGGGGCAGGGTAGAGGAGCTGCCCTTTGTGGAGCCTGGGCTGTGTGCTGGAGCTGCCCCTTGTGGAGTGTGAGCAGGGTGGTGGAATGTGGGCAGGGTGGTGGAGCTGCCCCTTGTGGAGGGTGGGCAGGGTGGTGGAGCTGCCCCTTGTGGAGGGTGGGCAGGGTGGTGGAGCTGCCCCTTGTGGAGGGTGGGCAGGGTGGTGGAGCTGCCCCTTGTGGAGGGTGGGCAGGGTGGTGGAGCTGCCCCTTGTGGAGGGTGGGCAGGGTGGTGGAGCTGCCCCTTGTGGAGGGTGGGCAGGGTGGTGGAGCTGCCCCTTGTGGAGGGTGGGCAGGGTGGTGGAGCTGCCCCTTGTGGAGGGTGGGCAGGGTGGTGGAGCTGCCCCTTGTGGAGGGCGGGCAGGGTGGTGGAGCTGCCCCTTGTGGAGCGCCGGCAGGGTGGTGGAGCTGCCCCTTGTGGCGCGTGGGCAGGGTGGAGGAGCTGCCCCTTGTGGGCAGGGGGGAGGAGCGCGGGCAGGGTGATGGAGCTGCCCCTTGTGGAGCGCGGGCAGTGTGGTGGAGCTGCCCCTTGTGCAGCGCGGGCAGGGTGGTGGAGCTGCCCCTTGTGGAGTGCTGTCAGAACTGCCCCCTGTAGTTGGTTTGTGCAAAGGCTATTGGTAGAGTTGCTTGAGCATACTTCTGCACCATTGAACAGGAATGCCATCTGGACGGCTCCTCCCTGGAGGGGGGTGGGGCCTCTCCTGCAGTCATGTGATAAGGTGAATTCTTTGTCATTACAGCTAATCCTCTTTCTTCACTCTGCACTGATCTCTGCCCTGCACTGAACACGGATCTCCTGCCAGCTATCGCCCCCTACGGACACCATCATGTCACAAATCCAGAACTCACCTGCCGCCCTCTCAGGGAGCCAACTTCTGGGTAAGAAGCCGCACTCTGCTATCCCTCAGTCTATGGGAATCCCACCCACTGCCGGCCTCCTGCCCTCGGAACATGCAGGAAGACCACACCAGAGCTCCGCCCTGCCACCCTCCTCTGTCACCTCCAGCAATGCTGCCGCAGGTAAGGCCTAATACCTCTACCATCTCACAATATCTGCGCTCCTATCGGTCAGTTGTGACATTATTCATCCTGATATTTGCGCTCTTATTGGTCAGTATTGATAGCATTGAGGCCACACGGAGCATTAACTAATTACATGTCAATCTTTATGCTTTTTTTTTTTTCTTCAGTTTCCTCTAACATGGCAAACCCCAAAGAGAAAACCCCCATGTGTCTAGTGAATGAGTTAGCCCGTTTCAATAAAGTTCAGCCTGAATACAAACTACTTAGTGATCAAGGCCCCGCCCACTCCAAGGTAAGTCCAAACCTGCTGGATCATGGGGGTTTCACATTGCAGGCAGCGGTACAGCAACCAATCAGAATCCAGAATTTGATGCAGCTGGCCTTCCTGTTGGTTCATGTTTAGCAATGTACATGCTTTTTGTATTACTGTTTTAAGGATACATTTTTTTTTTATAAGCTGGGTGTGCTAAGCCATAAGTGCATTCATAATGAGATCCTTCTGGTCTCAGTTGTGTAGCTGCAGGCTAGTACCTAACGGGCAGCGGTGGTGGTGGAAGAGGGAATGTGATGCCGACAGTGGGGGATAGTGGCAGGGAGGCTATTAATGACGATATTATTAGATTTATATAGTGCCAGCATATTGTATAGTAAGTACTGTACAGTGAATAAGGTTACAGGCAAAGATTAAAAGGAGGGACAGCACAACACAGGTAATAAGCAGTAATGCCTGTTACACACCATGCAATTTCCCATCAGATATATGGGTCGAATAGATAATTTCCGACAGGTCCGATCTGAATTTCCGATCGATCTGGTATAAAAGCGATCAGAAAAAACGAACTGTCTGAAATTATCTATTCAACTCGCCTGTGTGACAGAAGATTGCATGGCGTGTGCCAGATATGAGACACAATGCCGATCAAACACCAGGGTAGTAGTCCCACCGTTATCCCCACTCCCACCTCCTGCACCAGCAACCGGCACAACAATGTATGAGGTACCCCTCTTTAGCTGTTGTATCTTGTAACCTCTATCATCTGCTAATTTATGCTGCTAACTTGGATCAATAAATATAGCACAGTTTCTGACGGAAGGTGCACGCTCCTTTCTTCTCTGCACTTACAGTAGCCCCAGTAATACAGTTCACATTTTTCTGTGGGCAGGATGGATGATCAGGTAGGCTACAAGGGAGAAAGGGCTCTGCCAAAGGTTTACATTCTCAGTGGTGTGTGACATGATAGGAGGGGGGCTGCATGTAGAGGCTCTTGGCAGAGATAGGGCAGTAGCGAGTGCGGTAGGCCTTCTTGAAGAGGTGAGATTTGAGGGCTTGTTTGAAGTTGTTAGCGTGGGTAAGGGCCGGTTCACACTCGTTTTAACCACTTCAGCCCTCGGTGTATTTTCCCTTTATGGACCAGAGCAATTTTCACATGTCAGCGCTCCTCCCATTCATTTGCCAATAACTTTACTGCTACTTGTCACAACAAAGATCTGTGTCTTGTTTTTTCTGCCACCAATTAGGCTTTCTTTCGGTGGTACCTTTTACCAAGAATTCTTTTTTCTAAATGCTTTTTAATGGGAGTATTTATAAAAAAAATCATTATTTCTCAGGTTTCAGCTATTATAGTTTTAAAATAATACATGCTACCATAATTAAGACCCACGTATTCTATTTGCCCATTTGTCCTGGTTATTACACCATTTAAGTTATGTCCCTATCGCAATGTATGGCGCCAATATTTTATTTGGAAATAAATGCATTTTTTTTCAGTTTTGCGTCCATTGCTATTTACAAGCCCATAATTTAAAAAATAACAGTAATATACCCTCTTGACATACATTTTAAAAAAAAAAGTTCAGTCCCTAAAGAAACTATTTGTTTTGTTTTATTTTTAATTGTAATTTTTTTTTTAATGCAAAAGTTTTATTTGGGTATTTATGGGTGAGTGTGGGAGGTAAGGGGATAATTTTAAATTATGTGTTGGTCTCTTTATTAAAACAAATGAATGTAGATGTAATTTTACAATCTGGCCACAAGATGTCCTCAGTTATTAGCTTTCTGCGCGTGCTTTTAGTACGCAAACAGGAACTAATGCTTGTAAGTGTAACTTACAGTGTTTATAAATGACCGCAAACATCTAATTGATGCCGCATTCATTGACGCGGGGAACTAGAACAATGAATGGGAACTGGTTTCCCATTCATTGATCTCCAGGCTAACGTGTAGCGGCGAGAACGAGTGCGCGTGCACAAGCAAGCGAGAGCGCGCACAGCAGGATTATGAATATCTACTCGCCTGGACTTTAGATGAAGTTTTTAGGGGAGTAGATATACTGTACTGTAAACATTAACCGGTTAAAAACTTATCGGTGGGGTAAGTTATACTCGCGTGTCTCACTGTCCATCACCGCCGCTTGGTCCATTCTGAAGAGCCCGGAGGCCAAAAGGAGCATGGAGATTCTCCATTGGGCTGCAATAGACCAATGGGAATCCTCAGCAACAGGGAGAATTCTCATTGGTTCATGTTGAACTAATTCTACCTGTTGCTAGGCAGAATTGGCCTGCTGCAGCCTATGGAGAGCCATGCTTCTGCTGGCCTTCAGGCTGTGGAAGGGACCAAGCGTGGGACAAGGGGTGGCAGCGAGACAGGTGAGCAGCCGATGTGTACGTAGCGACGTGCGGACGCAAAACATCCAGATCAGATCCATGTCAAACGGATCAGTTTTTCAGAAATACGGACCCGGACAAGTCTGGACTAAGCCTGATGAGCAGTGGGCGAGAGTTCCACAGGATGGGGGCAGCTCTAGTGAAGTCCTGTAGTCGTGCATGGGAGTGTATTAGAATTTTGGAGTGGTTAGGAGGAGGTTGTTGGATGAGCGGAGGTAGCAGTCATGGATGTATATGCTGATCAGGAAAGATATGTGCATATATTTGTAGGCCAGGCAGTGCATTTTGAAGCTGATTCTGAAGCAGATCGGGAGCCAGTGGAGGGATTTCCGTAGGGCTGTTATGGAGACTGTGCAATGGGAGAAGTTGATGATTCTGGCTGCTGCATTCATGGTAGATTGTAGATGATAATGTGATACAGAAGGAGGCCTGTCAGGATGGTGTTGATGTAGTCTAGGCGAAAGGTGAGAACATGGACGAGGAGTTTAGCAGTGTCTTAGGTCAGGCCTCGTGTAGTGTGTTCTGGGGAGTGTCAAAGCCTTAGAGGAAGTGGTAGGTGTCCTCGTATGGTCTTGTGTATGTCAAAGCCTTAGAGGAAGTGGTAGGTGTCCTCTGGTGGCTTTGTGTAGGGTGCTCTGGTGAGGTGGAAGCCTCGGAGGAAGTGGTAGGTGTCTGGGTGGTCTCGTGAGTGAGGGAGTGAGGAGGCCTTGGAGGAAGTGGTATGGGTCCTCGGGTGTCCCTAATGTAGAGTGTACTGGTGAGTGGGAAAACCTTGGAGGTGGAGTGGTAGATGTCCTTGGGTTGCCTCATGTAGGGTGTTCTTGTGAGTGGGGAAGCCTTGGAGCAAGTGGTAGGTGTCCTTAGGTGGCCTCATGTAGGGTGTTCTGGTGAGTGGGGAAGCCTTGGAGGAAGTGGTAGGTGTCCTTAGGTGGTCTCTGGTGAGTGTGGAAGCCTTGGAGTCGGAGTGGTAGGTGTTCTCAGGTGGTCTCATGGAGGGTATTCTGGTGAGGGGGAGTGGTAGGTGTCCTTGGGTGGTCTTGTGTAGGGTGCCACCTTGGAGTGTGGGTGGGGTTGATTATTGCAGTTCTGATGTGGTTCTTGATGGAGCGCTCTTCTCTCGCACTGTGCAGGTCATACGGCCGGGACGCTGGCAGGATTACAGTCTTCTTGAGAGAGTGGGAGAAGACCGCCCAAACCAAGTGCGTATTTCTTTGTCTGCTGCTCCTATGTGATCTCATTCTGTCCGGTTCTTTTGGGCCTTTTGTCCCCTCTTACAAGAATGGCTCCCTCCCTCATGCAGCACAATAGCGACCTGGGACTGCAGCTGAAGCATGCCAGTGTGTTACTGGCCAGCTGCTATGTTCTTACACTGCCCAGTAGTTGCTATAGAAACCTCTCCTTACAATCTCTTGCCAAAGTTTCTCTGCTCAGCAGTTTGGTGTCAGTACTGGGCTGTTGAGTGAAATGCACAACGTTCCGAGTTCATGCAGGGTTATGCAAATGTATTCATCTTTAACCTGGACCCTGTGGCAGAATTTTGTTTGGTCCATTTTCAAGCTGCATACATTTGCATTCAGAATTTGCATCACCCTGCAGCCACTCGGAATGGTTTTCCTAGTTAGGAAATCTGCATTGCCTGATCTTGTGATTGGCTCACCACTTCTCCCAGAGTGCAGCTATACCCTGGCAGGGATCCGCTGCGGTTACTGCACTGAAGCATACAGCCCCTCATAGTCAGACGGAACGGAGCAGTCACATGATCGGTAGAAAGCACGCAGATCCTAGTCTTACTCAGTGATGACACTGTGTGTCTGCTGATAGCTATTGCTCTCTTTAAAGTGACTGTACGAAAAAAAAAATGCCTCTGGGGGTACTCACCCCGGTAGGGGGAAGCCTCTGGATCCTATCGAGACCTCCCCCGTCCTTCTCTGTCCCACGGAATGCACAGCCAACAATTTATCAGGCTGTGCAATATTTACCTTTTTTTGTTTCAGTGCAGGCGCTGTTGCGGCTCTCTGTTTGGAAATAGCCAATCTCTGTCAGATCCGCTCTACTGCGCAGGAGACTCGCGCCTGCGTGGTAGAGCAGACCTGACTGGGATCAGCTATTTCCGCCTATCTCCGAGCTGAAAGCTGCTAATGTGCCTGCGCTGGAGACGGGAAGGTAAGTATTTACATCCCCGCTGTTCGGGGAGCTTGATCGCTGCCGCCGTGGGACAGAGGAGGATGGGGGTAGTCTCGATAGGATCCGGATGCTTCCCCCACCTGAGGTGAGTACCCCCCAGGGGCATTTTGTTTTCGATACAGATCCTCTTTGAAGAGAATCTGTAAGGAAAAAAGTGCCCCTGGGGAATACTTACCTAAATGCGCCCAGGTAATATTTATATTACGTGTCAGAGCACGGGGCGCCAGTAATCAGTGTTGGGCTTTAATTGAGCCTGACGTGTTGTTAAAATTAAAAAACAAACAGATAATTACCTAAGGAGGGCTCTGGGTCCTACACAGCCTTCCTGTTACTCCTACGATCCCCGTCGCTGGATCCCCCATTATCAGTCTCCGACCGATGGGTCAGAGGCGGCTCGCTTCCTCCGCTGCAGAAGACTTTGGCAATCTCAGGAGCTCGAGTGCTCCTGAAGACGGGCCGCTAGATCCAGGCACAGCGCCCCTTGTGGTAGCTATGGTTTCCTGTGTTGGACTATATCCAACATTTGTGCTGAACAGGAAAATGCCCTGTTGTAGTGACACATTTTATGTCCTTTCTGTGTGCTCAATACCCCCTCTAGTGGTGACACTTTTGCTTTTCCCCGTGTTTCTTTTTGCATCTTACCTGTGAGCTCATTACCCCTTCTAGTGGTGACGTGTATTCTCTTCCCCCCCCCCCCCCCCTCGTGTGCTCATTACCTCCTCTGGTGGTGACACGTTTTTCTGTCTCTTTCCCCCTCCTGTGAGCTCATTACTCCCTCTGGTGGTGACACCTTTTTTGTCTCCCTTCCCCCTGTGAGCTCATTACCCCCTCTAGTGGTGACACGTATTCTCTCCCCCCCCCTGTGAGCTCATTACCCCCTCTAGTGGTGACACGTATTCTCTCCCCCCCTGTGTACTCATTAGCCCCTCTGGTGGTGACACGTCTTCTCTCCTCCTCCTTTGTGGCTCATTACCCCCTCTAGTGGTGACACTTTGTTTTGTTTTTCTCAGACATTCACTGTCCAGCTGACACTTGGTGACCAGAATTGGGAGGCGGAGGGGACGAGCATTAAGAAAGCTCAACATGCTGCTGCCACCAAAGCCTTGGAAGGGACAAAATACCCGAAGCCTGCAGTGCGGCCATCTCGTGTTGAGGGAAAAAACCCAGGTACAGCTCCCGCCCCCCCTTCCCCGCCCCACATAAGACGAAGCTTCCCCCCCCCCTTCCCTGCCCCCGCCCCACATTACACACTGAGATCTCAGATCACTAGTGTTTGCAATATAAGACCTGAAGGGTTAGGCTAGTCTAATTAGTTAGTTGGAGGTGCCTTAACCTCCCTGGCGGTACGCGGATGCGGTCGCTGCGTCTGCGGGAAGGATTTTTTTTTTTAATTCAAATTGTTTATTTAATGTTTGCTAGCACTAGGCTCCCGGGCCATGCTATCCCCTGCGGCGGCTAGCCCGGCATTGTCGGGCTTACCGCCAGGGAGGTTAAAGAACTAATTAGAAGTGTTTATATCTAGGAGTGTATAGATCAGGCATGGGCAAACTCGGCCCTCCAGCTGTTACGGAACTACAAGTCCCACAATGCATTTGCCTTTATGAGTCATGTCTGTGGCTGTCAGACTCCTGCAATGCATTGTGGGACTTGTAGTTCCGTAACAGCTGGAGGGCCGAGTTTGCCAATGCCTGGTATAGATCTTATACATATTATTCATGCACATAAAACCAGGGCTGTGGAGGTCAATACAAAGGTGCTTTTTAAAAGCAGTAAATCATGGAAGTGGCACTCACGTCTGCAAGTCTGCTGAAATCTGATGGCAGAGTGAGCCATGAGGGGAAGGGGAATTCCCTCTCAGTGCACCTGTTAGCCCTGTGTGTGAGAGAAAGCTCTCAACAGCTGCTTGTGTCTCTGAGCTGTCTGGAGAGAGCAGAGGAAATTTAACTTGTTATAAACATTTGTAATTGTCTGACACCACAAAAAAAAATGGCTAGGCATTAAAGCAGACACCCCTTTTGTGAATTATTTTTTTTTCTAATAAAGCTAAATCCTACACACAATGAATTAAAGCTTTTGCCTCTGATATTTAACATGAAAAGTAGGAAAATGTTTACACAGCTACTTAGACATTAATTTTAGAATGCTTGGTTTGATGGTGTTCCTTTATGGAGGTAAGGTCTTTATACTCCTAGATATACACAGTTGTAATTGGTTCTTTTGGGCGCTTCCAACAAAGTACCCTGAGGTGAAGAGGCTGCAGAGGAAGAGCTATGGGGAGAAGGTGGGGAAATTATTGTATTCAGTAGCTGTTGTGATGTCATCATTATGGGCGTGTCTTCCACAGACAGTATAACACCCACCGTGGAGCTGAACGCCCTGTGTATGAAGCTGGGAAGGAAGCCGATGTACAAGGCTATGGACCCGTATACTGGAATCCGCTCCTCCTACAACTACAACATGCGTGGGGGCTATCCCCCGAGGTAAGTGCCACAGCACAGCCCCAAGGTACGTCAGAGCGCATGGGTGGGGCTTTCTCCGAAGTACTTGTCACAGCACAGCCCCCGAGGTACGTGTCACAGCGCATGGGCGGGGCTATCCCCGAGGTACGCGGCACAGCCCCCGAGGTACGTGTCAGAGCGCATGTGCGAGGTATGTGTCAAAGCACATGCGTGCTGGCTTTCCCCCAATATACGTGTCACAGCACATGCACTCTGGCTATCCCCCGAGGTACATGTCACAGTTGTGCTGCTGCTTCTGTCTGCTGCCTCTTCTGGTCGTCTGACCAGGTTTTCTCTGCCATAGGTACTATTACCCATTCCCCATCCCACCCATGCTCTACCAGGTGGAACTGTCAATTGGTGGGCAGCAGTTTCATGGAAAGGGCCGAACACGACAAGCTGCCAAACACGACGCCGCAGCAAAAGCTCTGAAGTTCTTACAGCATGAGCCCCTCCCTGGTAAATCAGAGGTATTACACCACATTGTGTATGTTGTGTCGTGCGTGAAGTATGCCGTATCCATTTACAACTGTGCCTTCTCTCTGCCAGATGAACGGGAAAATGTCTGAGGAGGAAAACCTCAACAAGTCAGAGATTAGCCAAGTGTTTGAGATCGCACTGAAGAGGAACTTGCCTGTGAATTTTGAGGTGAGGAGAGGTGTGGGGGGGAGATGGTGAGGGGGAGGGAAGGGATGGGAGAGGAGGGGGGTGATGATGGGAGAGGAGGGGGGTGATGAGGGGAGGTGGGGGGATTGGGTGGGGAGGGGCAGTGAGGGTGATGGGAGGGTAATGTGGGAGGTAAGGGATGGTGATAGAAAGGCAGGGCCGGTGAGGAGGAGGGGAGGGATGGTTAGGTAGGGGGACGGACTATGTTGAACGTCATCAAGCTGGAACCCGGTACATGGAAGTACGGGAGGCCGGCTGCAGTGCAGGAATGCTGCAAATGTTTGTTGATTTGGATTGTCTCAGTTAGTCTGCAAGAAATTTGCATTACATTTACATACAAGCTGTAATTGTTACATCTCTTAGCCTATCGGTAGTCATACAATTCCGTGTTTGTCTTGTGAGTGGCCAGAAGGGCTTCTCACGTGATTCTGAAGTGGAGTTTTAGCATTGCTGTATGAGGAGCACTGAGCTGTTTTCCTGCCATAGTCTTTATGCCTAGATGTCTTGTCCTGCCCTTGATGCTGAGAGAGAGGTTGGGTTGACCACCATAGTTGCTGGGTGGAAGAGACAGCGGTCACCCCAGACATTGGCTCCAGGTGGCATCACCTGTGTCTTGCACAAGTCCATAGCTTGCTTCAGAGACTGCATTGCTTGCTTTGTGGTGGGTTTAGGTCAGAGATGTTATCATGTTGGCTGGTAGCGTAAAGGAGCTCTAAGATGATTATTGTTGTACAGGTGACCAAGGAGACCGGCCCCCCACATATGAAGAGCTTCAGCACTAAAGTCTCTGTTGGGGAGTTTGTAGGGGAAGGTGAAGGAAAGAGTAAGAAGATCTCCAAGAAGAAAGCTGCCACAGCCGTCCTGCAGGAGCTGAAGAAGCTTCCACCTCTACCTATTGTGGAGAAGATAAAACCACGAATCAAAAAGAAAACCAAGTCCATTGTAAAGGTAAGATTCGGTCCAATCTAAATATTCCCTAATGGGATGAATGTACGTCACCTGATTACTCCTGCCTCTAATCCTAGCTTCCAACCAGCCCAGAGTATGGCATGTCACCTGATTACTCCTGCCTCTTCTTCTAGCTTCCAACCAGCCCAGAGTATAACATGTCCCCTGATTGCTCACATCTCTTCTCCTAGCTTCCAACCAGCCCAGAGTATGGCATGTCACCTGATTACTCCTGTCTCTTCTCCTAGCTTCCAACCAGCCCAGAGTATAACATGTCCCCTGATTACTCACATCTCTTCTCCTGGCTCCCAACCAGCCCAGAGTATGGCATGTCACCTGATTACTCCTGCCTCTTCTCCTAGCTTCCACCCAGCCCAGAGTATGGCATTTCACCCGATTACTCCTGTATCTTCTCCTAGCTTCCAACCAGCCCAGAGTATGGCATGTCACCTGATTACTCCTGCCTCTTCTCCTAGCTTCCAACCAGCCCAGAGTATGGCATGTCACCTGATTACTCACATCTCTTCTCCTAGCTTCCAACCAGCCCAGAGTATGGCATGTCACCTGATTACTCCTGCCTCTTCTTCTAGCTTCCAACCAGCCCAGAGTATAACATGTCCCCTGATTGCTCACATCTCTTCTCCTAGCTTCCAACCAGCCCAGAGTATGGCATGTCACCTGATTACTCCTGTCTCTTCTCCTAGCTTCCAACCAGCCCAGAGTATAACATGTCCCCTGATTACTCACATCTCTTCTCCTGGCTCCCAACCAGCCCAGAGTATGGCATGTCACCTGATTACTCCTGCCTCTTCTCCTAGCTTCCACCCAGCCCAGAGTATGGCATTTCACCCGATTACTCCTGTATCTTCTCCTAGCTTCCAACCAGCCCAGAGTATGGCATGTCACCTGATTACTCCTGCCTCTTCTCCTAGCTTCCAACCAGCCCAGAGTATGGCATGTCACCTGATTACTCACATCTCTTCTCCTAGCTTCCAACCAGCCCAGAGTATGGCATGTCACCTGATTACTCCTGTCTCTTCTCCTAGCTTCCAACCAGCCCAGAGTATGGCATGTCACCTGATTACTCCTGTCTCTTCTCCTAGCTTCCAACCGCCCCAGAGTATGGCATGTCACCTGATTACTCCTGTCTCTTCTCCTAGCTTCCAACCAGCCCAGAGTATGGCATGTCACCTGATTACTCCTCTCTTCTCCTAGCTTCCAACCAGCCCAGAGTATGGCATGTCACCTGATTACTCCTGTCTCTTCTAGCTTCCAACCAGCCCAGAGTATGGCCAAGGAATGAATCCTATCAGTCGCCTGGCTCAAATCCAACAAGCCAAGAAAGACAAGGAGCCGGAATACAGCCTGGTCACCGAAAGGGGCCTTCCCCGACGTCGTGAATTTGTCATGCAAGTATGTATTCCATCAAGGTCTATGAAATATGTCCTCACTCTGCTGTCCACGTCTGATGTGGCTGATGTGGACACATGATAGTGTGATTATACAGTGGTGTGAAAAACTATTTGCCCCCTTCCTGATTTCTTATTCTTTTGCATGTTTGTCTCACTTAAATGTTTCTGCTCATCAAAAACCGTTATCTATTAGTCAAAGATAACATAATTGAACACAAAATGCAGTTTTAAATGATGGTTTTTATTATTTAGTGAGAAAAAAAAATCTTAAAACCTACATGGCCCTGTGTGAAAAAGAAATTGCCCCCTGAACCGAATAACTGGTTGTGCCACCCTTAGCAGCAATAACTGTAATCAAGCGTTTGCGATAACTTGCAACGAGTCTTTTACAGCGCTCTGGAGGAATTTTGGCCCACTCATCTTTGCAGAATTGTTGTAATTCAGCTTTATTTGAGGGTTTTCTAGCATGAACCGCCTTTTTAAGGATTAATAGGATTCAGGTCAGGACTTTGACTAGGCCACTCCAAAGTCTTCATTTTGTTTTTCTTCAGCCATTCAGAGGTGGATTTGCTGGTGTGTTTTGGGTCATTGTCCTGCTGCGGCACCCAAGATCGCTTCAGCTTGAGTTGACAAACAGATGGCCGGACATTCTCCTTCAGGATTTTTTGGTAGACAGTAGAATTCATGGTTCCATCTATCACAGCCTTCCAGGTCCTGAAGCAGCAAAACAACCCCAGACCATCACACTACCACCACCATATTTTACTGTTGGTATGATGTTCTTTTGCTGAAATGCTGTGTTACTTCTACGCCAGATGTAACGGGACACGCACCTTCTAAAAAGTTCAAATTTTGTCTCGTCGGTCCACAACGTGTTTTCCCAAAAGTCTTGGCAATCATTGAGATGTTATTTTAGCAAAATTGAGACGAGCCTTAATGTTGTTTTTGCTTAAAAGTGGTTTGCGCCTTGGATATCTTCCATGCAGGCCGTTTTTTTGCCCAGTCTCTTTCTTATGGTGGAGTCATGAACAATGACCTTAATTGAGGCAAGTGAGGCCTGTAGTTCTTTAGATGTTGTCCTGGGGTCATTTGTGGCCTGTTGGATGAGTTTTTTCTCTGCGCTCTTGGGTTAATTTTGGTCGGCTGGCCACTCCTGGGAAGGTTCATCACTGTTTCATGTTTTTGCCGTTTGTGGATAATGGCTCTCACTGTGGTCCGCTGGAGTCCCAAAGCTTTAGAAATGGCTTTATAACCTTTACCAGACTGATAGATCTCAATTACAGTACTTTTGTTCTCATTTGTTCCTGAATTTCTTTGGATCTTGGCATGATGTCTAGCTTTTGAGGTGCTTCTGGTCTACTTCTCTGTGTCAGATAGCTCCTATTTAAGTGATTTCTTGATTGAAACAGGTGTGGCAGTAATCAGGCCTGCGGGTGACTGCAGACCTTGAACTCAGGTGTGATAAACCACAGTTAAGTTATGTTTTAACAAGGGGGGCAATCACTTTTTCACACAGGGCCATGTAGATTTGGAGTTTTTTTTCTCACTAAATAATAAAAACCATCATTTAAAACTGCATTTAGTGTTCAATTATGTTATCTTTGACTAATAGTTAACGGTTTTTGATGAGCAGAAACATTTAAGTGTGACAAACATGCAAAAGAATAAGAAATCAGGAAGGGGGCAAATAGTTTTTCACACCACTGTATCTTGTTTCTTTTACTTAAGCTTATACTGACACACTTCCAGACTACCCTTCCTTTGAGATATTGGCTATCATTCATAAAGCATTACCGCATGCGGCAATGCAGAAAACAGCTGACTTTACCGGGCACTTAGCAAAATGTCAAATTATAAAAGCAGTTACCGCATGAAAAGCTGAAATTCCTGAGCAGTGTGGTAAATTACCGCCTTGTGTGGTAAATTACTCATAAGATGTGTTTTTCACATTAGAAAGCATGGCATGTGTAAAGTTTATTGAAGTTCTTCTATGCTGTGACAATCGAATAGGTTAAAAAAGACTAATAGACGCACAGCAGATTCAGGGCAAGCAGAGGCAGTATAACATAACATGCACATCTAAAGGGAAGTTGGGGACGCCTCTTTTATTGTAATACTGTCTCTGCATGGAGAACAGGAATGTAGTAATGTTGTAACAATGTTACTGACCGTTGGCCTTTGGTAAATCCGTGCATTTCTATCGCAGCTGTGAAAATGTTTATTAGTACACAAGTTGTAAATACCAAATGCAGTATTTTCCCGACCAGATTTTTGTACCACACAGCCTTTTATGAATGATGGCCATTGTCAGGTGGAATGTCTCCTCCATTTAGGTAAAAGTCGGGAGTCAGACGGCAGAGGGAGCCGGCACCAACAAAAAGGTGGCCAAACGCAATGCTGCTGAAAACATGCTGGAACTTCTGGGCTTTAAAGTTCCCCCGGCACCCCCCAAACCAGCGCTAAAGAACGATGAGAAGGTGAGCGGAACTATAGAGCGATGACCTTTCCTCTCTGCTGTTGCTGTGCCTTTTACCTGCTGTTTTGTGTATTTCACACACAAAGCTGTTCCCATTTCTCATGCCAGAGTGCTGGCGCCGCAGTGATTGTGTTTGGTGGTGTTGCACTGCAGTACTTTGTTTAATGAAGTTTTCTATATTATAGGCCCCAGTGAAGAAGCCAGGAGATGGTCGGAAGGTGACGTTCTTTGAGCCAGGATCAGGGGAGGACAGCTCCTTCAGTAAGTGTGAGCCAGGATCTGGGGAGGACGGCTCCTTCAGTAAGTGTGAGCCAGGATCTGGGGAGGACGGCTCCTTCAGTAAGTGTGAGCCAGGATCTGGGGAGGACGGCTCCTTCAGTAAGTGTGAGCCAGGATCTGGGGAGGACGGCTCCTTCAGTAAGTGTGAGCCAGGATCTGGGGAGGACGGCTCCTTCAGTAAGTGTGAGCCAGGATCTGGGGAGGACGGCTCCTTCAGTAAGTGTGAGTTAGGATCTGGGGAGGACGGCTCCTTCAGTAAGTGTGAGCCAGGATCTGGGGAGGACGGCTCCTTCAGTAAGTGTGAGCCAGGATCTGGGGAGGACGGCTCCTTCAGTAAGTGTGAGCCAGGATCTGGGGAGGACGGCTCCTTCAGTAAGTGTGAGCCAGGATCTGGGGAGGACGGCTCCTTCAGTAAGTGTGAGCCAGGATCTGGGGAGGACGGCTCCTTCAGTAAGTGTGAGCCAGGATCAGGGGAGGACGGCTCCTTCAGTAAGTGTGAGCCAGGATCTGGGGAGGACAACTCCTTCAGTAAGTGTGAGCCAGGATCTGGGGAGGACGGCTCCTTCAGTAAGTGTGAGCCGGGATCTGGGGAGGACGGCTCCTTCAGTAAGTGTGAGCCGGGATCTGGGGAGGGCGGTTCCTTCAGTAAGTGTGAGCTAGGATCTGGGGAGGACGACTCCTTCAGTAAGTGTGAGCTAGGATCTGGGGAGGACGGCTCCTTCAGTAAGTGTGAGCTAGGATCTGGGGAGGACGACTCCTTCAGTAAGTGTGAGCCAGGATCTGGGGAGGACAACTCCTTCTTCAGTAAGTGTGAGCCAGGATCAGGGGAGGACGGCTCCTTCAGTAAGTGTGAGCCAGGATCTGGGGAGGACGGCTCCTTCAGTAAGTGTGAGCTAGGATCCGGGGAGGACGGCTCCTTCAGTAAGTGTGAGCCAGGATCTGGGGAGGACAGCTCCTTCAGTAAGTGTGAGCCAGGATCTGGGGAGGACGGCTCCTTCAGTAAGTGTGAGCCAGGATCTGGGGAGGACGGCTCCTTCAGTAAGTGTGAGCCAGGATCTGGGGAGGACGGCTCCTTCAGTAAGTGTGAGCCAGGATCTGGGGAGGACGGCTCCTTCAGTAAGTGTGAGCCAGGATCTGGGGAGGACGGCTCCTTCAGTAAGTGTGAGCCAGGATCTGGGGAGGACGGCTCCTTCAGTAAGTGTGTGCCAGGATCTGGGGAGGACGGCTCCTTCAGTAAGTGTGAGCCAGGATCTGGGGAGGACGGCTCCTTCAGTAAGTGTGAACTAGGATCTGGGGAGGACGGCTCCTTCAGTAAGTGTGAGCCAGGATCTGGGGAGGACGGCTCCTTCAGTAAGTGTGAACTAGGATCTGGGGAGGACGGCTCCTTCAGTAAGTGTGAGCCAGGATCTGGGGAGGACGGCTCCTTCAGTAAGTGTGAGCCAGGATCTGGGGAGGACGGCTCCTTCAGTAAGTGTGAGCCAGGATCTGGGGAGGACGACTCCTTCAGTAAGTGTGAGCCAGGATCTGGGGAGGACGGCTCCTTCAGTAAGTGTGAGCTAGGATCTGGGGAGGACGACTCCTTCAGTAAGTGTGAGCCAGGATCTGGGGAGGACGGCTCCTTCAGTAAGTGTGAACTAGGATCTGGGGAGGACGGCTCCTTCAGTAAGTGTGAACTAGGATCTGGGGAGGACGGCTCCTTCAGTAAGTGTGAGCCAGGATCTGGGGAGGACAACTCCTTCAGTAAGTGTGTGCCAGGATCTGGGGAGGACGGCTCCTTCAGTAAGTGTGAACTAGGATCTGGGGAGGATGGCTCCTTCAGTAAGTGTGAGCCAGGATCTGGGGAGGACGGCTCCTTCAGTAAGTGTGAGCCAGGATCTGGGGAGGACGACTCCTTCAGTAAGTGAGCCAGGATCTGGGGAGGACGGCTCCTTCAGTAAGTGTGAGCCAGGATCTGGGGAGGACGGCTCCTTCAGTAAGTGTGAGCCAGGATCTGGGGAGGACGGCTCCTTCAGTAAGTGTGAGCCGGGATCTGGGGAGGGCGGTTCCTTCAGTAAGTGTGAGCCAGGATCTGGGGAGGACAACTCCTTTTTCAGTAAGTGTGAGCCAGGATCAGGGGAGGACGGCTCCTTCAGTAAGTGTGAGCCAGGATCTGGGGAGGACGGCTCCTTCAGTAAGTGTGAGCCAGGATCTGGGGAGGATGGCTCCTTCAGTAAGTGTGAGCCAGGATCTGGGGAGGACGGCTCCTTCAGTAAGTGTGAGCCAGGATCTGGGGAGGACGGCTCCTTCAGTAAGTGTGAGCCAGGATCTGGCGAGGACGGCTCCTTCAGGAAGTGTGAGCCAGCATATGGCTGAAAACTCAGGTTATCTGAGTTCTCTACCAGCAATAGCCCCTCTGAAGGCGCTATTTTTGGCAGAGAACACAGATAATGTGCTCCTTTAATTGCCTGAAGAAGGGGGGGGAATACCTGCAAAACATGTTGCATGTTTGGAGCTTGCAAATAAAGTGTTATTTTTAGGCTGAATTTTAACTTGCAAAGTCAGTTTTTGGCTGGATAGTGTACTGGTTAATGGCTCTGCCTCTGGCACAGGAGACCAGGGTTCAAATCTCTGCTCCTCCTGTTGAGTAAGCCAGCACCTACTAGGTCTTGGGCAAGAATATCTAACACTGCTACTGCCTATAGAGCACCCTCTAGTGGCTGATGCTCTGGCCAATTGAGTCCACCAGGAGAAACGTGCAAATTAAAGGAAAACAGAGATAAACGATATTAAAATATTTAAACATACCTGGGGCTTCCTCCAGCCCCATCCGCGCAAATCGCTCCCACGCCGCCATCCTCAGTCTTCTCCAGGTCCGGTACCGGGACCTGTAACTTCAGCGAGTCTGTGCAAGTGCAGTGCGCTCTCTCCGACGGAGAATAGTACAGAGCCTGCGCAGTACTATTCTCCACCAGAGGGAGCGCACTGCGTTCGCAATAACTGAAGTTATAGGACCCGGTAGCGGAGCTGAAGAAGGCTGAGGACGGCAGCGTGGGAACGATCCATGCTGATGGGGCTGGAGGAAGCCCCAGGTATGTACAAATCTTTTAATATCGTTTATCTCTGGTACATTTAAAATGTTCTGTCTTGTAATTCAAATAACTCACCTTTTTTTTAACTTTATTTTTCCTTTGTATACGGTATATACTCTAGTGTATACACACACACACACACACACACACACACACACACACACACACACACACACACACACACACACACACACACACACACACACACACACACACACACACACACACACACACACACACACACACACACACACACACACACACACACACACACACGTGTATACACACACACGTGTATACACACACACGTGTATACACACACACCTACACACACACACACCTACACACACACACACCTACACACACACACACACACCTACACACACACACCTACACACACACACCTACACACACACACACACACACACCTACACACACACACACACACACACACACACCTACACACACACACACACACACACCTACACACACACACACACACACACCTACACACACACACACACCTACACACACACACACACCCACACACACACACACACCTACACACACACACACACACCTACACACACACACACACACCTACACACACACACACACACCTACACACACACACACACACCTACACACACACACCTACACACCTACACACCTACACACCTACACACCTACACACACACCTACACACACACACCTACACACACACACACACCTACACACACACACACACCTACACACACACACCTACACACACACACCTACACACACACCTACACACACACCTACACACACACCTACACACACACCTACACACACACCTACACACACACACACCTACACACACACCTACACACACACCTACACACACACCTACACACACACCTACACACACACCTACACACACACCTACACACACACACACCTACACACACACCTACACACACACACACCTACACAGACCTACACACCTACACACACACACCTACACACACACACCTACACACACACTGTATACACACACACACACACCTACACACACACACACACACCTACACACACACACCTACACACACACCTACACACACCTACACACACACCTACACACACACCTACACACACCTGCACACACCTGCACACACCTACACACACACCTACACACACACCTACACACACCTGCACACACCTACACACACACCTACACACACCTGCACACACCTACACACACCTGCACACACCTACACACACACACCTACACACACCTACACACACACCTACACACACCTGCACACACCTACACACACACACCTACACACACACACCTACACACACACCTACACACACACCTACACACACCTACACACACCTACACACACCTACACACACACCTACACACACCTACACACACCTACACACACCTACACACACACACCTACACACACACCTACACACACACCTACACACACACACACCTACACACACCTACACACACACCTACACACACCTGCACACACCTACACACACACCTACACACACCTGCACACACCTACACACACACACCTACACACACCTGCACACACCTACACACACACACCTACACACACCTACACACACACCTACACACACCTACACACACCTACACACACCTACACACCTACACACACCTACACACACCTACACACACCTACACACACCTACACACACCTACACACACCTACACACACACACACACACACACCTACACACACACCTACACACACACACCTACACACACACCTACACACACACCTACACACACACACCTACACACACACCTACACACACCTACACACCTACACACACACCTACACACACACACCTACACACACACACCTACACACACACACACACCTACACACACACACCTACACACACACCTACACACACCTGCACACACCTACACACACACCTGCACACACCTACACACACACACACCTACACACACCTACACACACCTACACACACCTACACACACCTACACACACCTACACACACCTACACACACCTACACACACACACACACACACCTACACACACACCTACACACACACACCTACACACACACACCTACACACACACCTACACACACACACCTACACACCTACACACCTACACACCTACACACACACACCTACACACACCTGCACACACCTACACACACACCTACACACACCTGCACACACCTACACACACACACCTACACACACCTACACACACACCTACACACACCTACACACACCTACACACACACACCTACACACACCTACACACACCTACACACACCTACACACACCTACACACACCTACACACACCTACACACACCTACACACACCTACACACACCTACACACACCTACACACACCTACACACACACACACCTACACACACACCTACACACACACACACCTACACACACACACCTACACACACACCTACACACACCTGCACACACCTACACACACACCTGCACACACCTACACCTACACACACACCTACACACACCTACACACACCTACACACACCTACACACACCTACACACACCTACACACACCTACACACACCTACACACACCTACACACACCTACACACACACACCTACACACACACCTACACACACACACCTACACACACACACCTACACACACACCTACACACACACCTACACACACACACCTACACACCTACACACCTACACACCTACACACACACACCTACACACACACCTACACACACCTACACACCTACACACACACCTACACACACACACACACCTACACACACACACACACCTACACACACACCTACACACACACCTACACACAGACCTACACACACACCTACACACACACCTACACACACACCTACACACACACCTACACACACACACACACTGTATACACACACCTACACACACACCTACACACACACAGACCTACACACCTACACACACACCTACACACACACACCTACACACACACACCTACACACACACCTACACACACACACACCTACACAGACCTACACACACACACACACACCTACACACACACACACCTACACACACACACACCTACACACACACACACCTACACACACACACACATACACACACACTGTATACACACACACACACCTACACACACACACACACCTACACACACACACACCTACACACCTACACACCTACACACCTACACACACCTACACACACACCTACACACACCTACACACACCTGCACATGCCAGCTCCTATATAAAATAGGTAACCAACTATGGAGAATACTAACTCAGTGAAGCGTTAGTTCTCCTCAGATCGGTCAGATGGGTTCTTAACCAGTCATACCAACAATATATATTTTTAGTATCACATATATCCCCAATGAAATAATGAGTCTCAGACCAAGATCACTTTTTATCTTAAAATAAATGTATTCTTGTAATAATAAACATAGAATATACAAAGATCACATAGAACAGGGTTATTATAAAAAAGGCAATAGTAAAAATATCTAGCAACATTTCTCAGCCATCAGGAGTACATAAATTAAAAAGAGTTACGTACCACCTCCCTTACAGCATATCTCAGCAATGTCTTATCTGAACAGAGCCTTGACCTATATTTATAGGGGACATCGTACCTAAACCAAGTTTCACTCACGTGAGTTCCACAGTCGTCACAAGAGACAGACATGTGAGGGGGAGTTGGCCTTGGATGGGGCCAACTTGAAATTTACGACTCCAGGGTTTATGCACAGTTGAATGGGTCACTTAAAGTTCATTCTTAGTAGGTGAGAGTTGAATTCACAGAGTTCACCTAGAGTTTGAGCTTACTGGGTGAAGGTTCACCAACAGTTTAGCTTACTAGGTGAGAGGGTATCTATAGTTCATAAGCAGTTCATACGGTTACTATAATTCACAGCACACCAGATATAATAGGATTATTAAACACACACTGCACATGATATAATAATGCAAACAGTTACATTAGTCATATACCATAAGATATGCATATGTTTCTCTAATTATAGTGCTTACACTATTTCAGTTTACCTAATGACAACCTGATAATAAAGATTAAATATTTTTGACACCCCGCTTTCAGGGAGTCATTGGGTCATCTTATATATCACTCTTCAGTAGCATACACATTGGTATGGTCATTTTGTTCAGTCTCTTCGAACTGCTCAAACCATACACTGTTAAGCATGTTGGCATAAAAGTCAATACTTATCGGAGTGATAGGTGAGATAAGAAGACGATCGATTTCCTCCTCTTCTTCTTCAAACGATAATCCGTCACTCAGGTTGAAACAAGGATCATTATTTGCAACAGTAATGGGTAGCGTTGGAGTAGGTATAATCCCTTGGGTTTCTTCTTGGGATGCATTGGAAATGTTTCTGGCTTGACGTATAGTAACCAGGTTGAACTGTCTCATCCTGTAGTCTCCCTGGTCATTGGTCAGTTCTATCATTTCCACAGTATTATCTCCAGGTGTGGACGAAAGTTCTTGTAGCATGTTATAAGTTGTAGGATCAGGCTGTCTTGGTTCTCCAAATGAAAGTACGGATACAGCTGGGAATATTGGCTCATACCACTCATATGGTTTGCATTGCATCCAGTGTTCCTTGATGTATTGTTCATATGGGTTTCCACTCCTTTGGGCATAACATGAACTTGCAGTAGGAAGGCAAGGATTATCCCAGAGCATGGTTCCACAGTGATTGTGTTTAATTCCAAAACGGTATAAGGCAACTTCATTAGGTTTCCCTAGAAGTGCATCCACCTTCCAATCAACTGCAATCTTGAGTGTCCAGTACTGCATTTTCTCTAAGACTGGTTCGAGTCCTGCATTGCAAGAGATCCAGTTGTTAAAAGCATCAGGCACAAATTCATCCCAGCCTTCCATAGTATTGCAGGGCTTAAGGGTGTATGTTGCCATTATTTTCTGAAGAGAATAACCACGCATATAATTATTATGATTAGCAATATTGGAGTCCCAATTGAAAATAATCCTCGCAGAAATGTTCCTATTCCTGAAACACCGTCTGTAACTGCAGTACCAATACTTGTAGCAAGTGTCAAAAGTCCATTAGCTAAAGGTTGTAGTACTTCAGGTAGGGCAGTAGTCTCACGGATCAATCTTTCTACTTGGGCCAACTGAGCTCCTGTGAGTGAGGTTAGTCTTCTTAAATTAATGCTCTCTAGCACAGCTGCTTCTGTTAGATTGCTCAGAAGAATCTGGTTTCTCTGTAAATTTGCTAGCAGAGTATAGATCGGCTTTATATCTTTGTGGAGGACATGGGGTACAAATTGGCTCAAGTCCAACATTATTTCTTCTTCTCTAGAAATAGGCAAAAGGTGAATTTTATCACAAACTGAATTAAAGGAACTGTTAACTAGATATGTGACACCTGCTTCTAATCCACAGGCTGCCTCCCCAATTAAGACTAAGTAAGTTCCATTGTATAGTCTATGTTGCATTTCTGCAATGTTGTGTGTTGGAATGATTTGTGTTCCGCAAGTTTCATCCTTGAGGCACGAATGGCTAATTAATGTAGCTTTCATACAACTCAGTGTGTCTGTAGAAGTACATTCTCCCGTGAGAATCCATTCTGGCTCAAGGTCCTTTAGACAGACGTGGCTGGCATCAACTTGTAGTTGAAACTTAACTCTTTCCTTGAGGTTGTAGAGTGGTGGTGTAATTATTTCCCAGCAATGTTCATAAAATATATTCGGAACTGGAATAACAATGTCCATATCAATTATACATGTATATGCAAGACCAGCGGAGAACCTATCTCCCATTGTTTTTACTAGTTTCACTTGCCTTATGTAAGTCTTAGAATGTTGTCTCATATAAGCTTGTTTTAATGTATTGGATGACAGTTCAGAAATCCATGTATCTTGCTCAATTAATTGCCAAGGTATTCTACCATTAATAACATCATTAAGCATTAATTGAAATTTATCCCATAAAATAAGAGTTTGAAGTTCCTCTTCTATGTCTTGCCTGACAGTTATTAATTCTTTCAGTGTTACTTCTAGCGCTTTCCTGTTAGTTAGGATTGCATCAGCTAGCTGTATATCATTTTTATCTGCTAGTGAAAAAAGAGAGATCATTGCTTGGTGCAGGGATGTTTGTTCTTGTATATATGTGGCAGCTAATTCAGACGAAGGAAGACCTTTACCCCCGGATGAAACCATATCCAGCAGTGGTTTCAAAAGAACTGGTTTCCTTGTAGTCTGAATTGGAGTAGGCAATGTAGGTAGAACGTCATTATCAACAATCTTTAAATGTAACAAAGTCTGTTGCAAGAGGTTATTCATAAGTGACTTTACCTTTTCACCTTGTTTGATTGTAAAAGTCCCATTAAAATTATGTTTACAAACTGTTGATAATGGAAGTACAGTAGCACTAGAATAGTCTCTATATAAGGTACCTGTGCATATGCCACCTTCTTGTGGGAACCATTGTCTTCTTCTACACGCATTGGGTTGATTTAACCATTGGCTTTCAGTTGCACCAATCAAATTCATTTTGCAGAGCTGAGTTGTATTATCACAAGGTTCCAGACAATTCATAGTCTTGGGCCATTTAATAGAGGTTCTGACTGTATTAAATCGAAGAGCCTCAGTGGTAAAGTTGTCACATATAGCATAAGGGAGTATAGGACTTAGGTGTTGCATAAGATATGGATATCTACAGTATAATTCAATCCATGGTAGTTCTGCAGAGTTAGTCTTGTGCAGAGTCTTATTAAGTAGTAGAACAGCAGCAGAACCATTAGGTGGAAGTATAGGGCAGGATAAATCTAGTTGGCAGGAATCAAAAAGGACCAAAGGCACAAAAGAGTCTGTAATTTTGGGCCACACATTATGTTGTTGCCATGGAAATAAACCAGGGGTACCATCTCTCCAATTTTTCGCACAAATTTGGATTGGCAAGTCCTCTCCTAAATCAAATGGTTTATCCTGTTTGGAAAGGTAAAGTGTCCCATATTCTTTATCACACCATGACATGAAATAGTCCTCTTTATTCCATGATGTCCGAGTTCTGTCTATAGCTGTACGTTTCAAGTTCTCAAGTATTTGCAACACACTTGGTAAAATGCTGATTTTATTTTCACTGGAAGCAGGAAAAAGTGCCTCTGTGTTGAATCGCAGCGTCATTTTTTGTACTATCTCCTCCGGAGTTGAGTGCAGAGGTTTAGCTACTCTGTCATAAATCACAGCAGGACTTTTCACAAAAGCTATATTTCTTGTAGAGCGCAGTTTCCTGTGTAAGATCCCTTGTGATTTTGGATCATCAGCTGTACTTGTTTTGTATTCTCCATGTATTGGCGAGAAGACATGTATTCCAAAAATTATAATCAGTCCAAACCATAGCCACAGCCAGTATATTAGTAGCTTCAAAAAGTACTTGTCAAGAGGGTTGGTTAACCAGAGAACTCTTCGTAAGAATGATTTCTTACCAGTATTATGCATGTTAGTCTCTGGCAGCTCAATAGTACATGTACGTAAAGAGGCTGAAGCAAAAATCTCTGAATTATCACCTGGAAAGTCCTTGTTCAGTTGGGTAGAAGTGTTCACATCTGTAGTAAAGATAACATCCAGGAGTTTGCTATGAGGCAAATGGCTTGACATGTTGAAAAAATACAGTTCTTCTTTTTCCAGAAGTCTGTCACAATAACAGCCTTGTTTTCAATGTGCTCAATCACAGAAAAAGGTCCGTTCCAGGCTGGCTCAAGTGCTGTCTTGTGTAAATTTTTTACAAGTACAGATGATCCGACTGGAGGTAAAAGGTCACTTTTAGCAAGACCTAAAGTAAAAGAGAGGTGGTTATGTACATCCTGATGGCTGAGATATTGCTCTAAAAAAAGACTATCAAAACTAGAAGTATCTTTTGTACTAGTTAGTCTAGTGTTAATGTATTGTATTGCTCTTGGCAGAAGGCTTAACCAATCAGAATTCTCTTCTAATTTCATTTTTTGTAAAGTCTTCTTGAGTTCAGCATTGAATCTTTCAATCATACCATTAGTTTCTGGTGCATTGGGAACAGAATGTTCAAGAGTAAATCCTAGTTTAGAGGATAATTCACGTAACATTTTGTTAGAGAATGCTGGACCATTATCAGTTACAAGTTTCTTAAAGGGTACTATGGACCATAGCTGTGAAAGTAATTCACTTGTCTTTTCTCCTGTTAATCTCTTTTGTGGAAATGCAAAAAGATATCTACTTTTAGAGTCCACAACTGTAAGAACATAGGAAAAGCCTCTAATAGGTTCTAAGGGCCCTATATGATCAGCATACAGTAGAGACAAATTATTTTTTCCAATTTCAAGTCTGCCAACATAACCTTTCTTCTTGTATTGGGTTGTGACTTTTTGGCATGTTAAACATGATCGGACAGTTCTATTAACATCTTGTTTTATTCTGGGCCACCAGTAAGACAACAACATTTTGTTCATTGTTTGTTCATTCAGATGTGGAGTATTAGAGGTATGGCATTTCAGCAGTATCTCATCTCTGTGGTCCGGTGGTGGACATGTCTTAATGCCTTCATCTGTACCCACTAGGAGATTTAGTGTATCTTTATCTTTAACATAATCAAAGTCTCTAGGGTAGCCTTTAACATGTTCACCTTTAATTATTTTTTCAAAATCTTGCATGGATGATCGTAGTGTCATTCTTCTAGTAATGCTTTGCACACCTTCATCAATCAAAGTATTTCCCTGTGAATGTATGCCCTCTGTACTGTGTCCTTTCACGTGCAGGAATGTCATGTTGTCTGTCATATGAGTGAATATCTTCCTCCAGATATCAATGTTCTTCACTTTAACACCTTTGCATGTTAGGAAATTATTATTCAGCCATGTGTCTTTATTATGTATACTTTCTATCACATAGTATGAGTCTGAGCATATTAGAATCTTCCCTTTGGTATGTGTGGCATCCATCACTGCCATTTCCATCGCTTTAAGCTCAGCATTTTGTGCAGTATTGTCACCCAAGGATTTTATTTCTCTGCTGTCCTCAACAAATTGTCCATGGAAAAATCTTCCCTTTATAAATCCTCCTGCTGCTTTATAAGCTGACTGTGTCCCTAAAGCGTGTCTTGCAGAACCATCTGTATAATAAATAACATCAAAACTGTCCACATTCACCTCCTCTGTGACACATAATGGTAGCTCAGAATAGTCTTCGTGCGTAGAGTATACAAAATGTAATTTTTCGTTATTCAGAGAATTCGCCCATTGCACCCATCTCACATGTAGAGCTTTAGCGCCACCTACTGATGCTTTAGTTGCTGCTTGTAATTCTGGAATTGATGAAAAAATAAAAATGTCTTTTCCTCCAGCTATATCTGTATATTTAGCCAGTGCATATTGTATGCATGCTAGTACTTGTTCTGTTCTTGCAAATTTCTTCTCAGCAGGCGTCATTTCTTTAGAAAACCATAAGATTGGTTGGGTCTCATGTCTGTTAGTTATTTTTCCCATGAAGAAATTATTATTTGTCATTATGTGTATTTCCATATCAGTATCATCTTTCCTTGATGCTAAAGCTTCTGGGCTTGTCAATGTTCGTTTCAACTCTGCTAATTTTCTATTGTGATCCTCTGTCCACTTCTCTTTTGTATATCCGCCTTTCAAAAGTTCATAAAAAGGTTGGATAAGGGAAGCAAAAACAGGTGTAGTTCTTCTAACAAAATTACATAATCCCAGCAGTGATTGCAGCTCTCTTTCAGTTTCAGGTTTAGCAATGTCCACAAGTTTCTGCTGAAAGTTTTTAGTCAATGTTTTCCCTTCTGAGGAGATTTCAAATCCTAAAAATTCCACACTGCAGTACCCAATCCTGCTTTTGGTAGGGTTAATAACATATCCATTGATAGCCAAAGTTTTGCAAATCAAAGTCACATTATTCAACAGTTCAAGTGTAGTATCAGCAGTCGAGTATATGTCGTCCATGTAGACTACTGTATCTTTAATCCCAGCCAGGAGTTCAGTTAATCTGCCCGCAAAGAGCGCTGGTGAGTTTTTCTGGCCTTGGGGTAAACGATTATAGACATATGATGATCCTCCAAAAGAAAATGCAGTATATTCACGGTAGTCTCTATGTAAGGGAATACACCAGAAGCCATTTGCTAAATCTAGGACTGCTTTATATTTTTTCCTAGGCAGAGTATCAATTGTAGCTGTTGCATGCAGGTTCTGTGTACTAATTCCATATGTACAGCGGTTCAAATGTCTGTAATCAATGACTAATCTCAGTTTTCCATTCTGCTTCAATATTGGCGTTAAAGGACTATTATAGGAACTTGGTCTTTTGTCAAGTATACCTTGTAGCACCTGTAGCTCAATATTTTGTTTAACAGCTGCATAAAGTCCCTTTTTAATTGGATATTGTTTTTGGGGTATCGGTTCTGTTTTGATGTGTTGTGGAACCTCTTCACATGTCAAGTCAAATCCACTGTGTTCAGCATATAACTGTAATGCATCATGCCTATCCAAGTTATCCAGTAAGACTGTAATGTCCCGACTGTGATTCTTCATCATGTCTTCAGAAAAATTAGATAGGAACAAGTCTCTAGAATTTTGAAATGTAGGTAAAAGACAAGCATCTTCAGGTTTCAGGATAAGATCATATTCTTCTTCAGATTCATCTTTTTCAAGTAACAAAACAGTGATTGTCCTTGCTAGTTTTATGCCTTTAAAAAATAGAGTTATTTTACCTTGCTTGTGCTTTTCATTAGTACCATGCATCGTAGTTAGCCAAACAAAGGTACCATCCGGTATCCATGATGAAAAGTGTTGTGTAAGTATAGTAACTTCAGTCCCTGTGTCAATAAGTGCTTTTTTCCACTCAAGCCCAGGTGCTGTCTGGAACTCCAGGTGGTGCTTTTTGTCCATTCTTGATGTGGGAAGGAGCAGTTGTAGTGTTCTCCTGAATTCTTTTATTAGACTTCTTGTCTTCAGGAGCTTGTGGCTTTTTATTCTTTATATTTTCTGTATTTCGCTGCTGTTGGGGTCGCTCTCCTGAGAATTGAGGCTTGCTGTGTCCTGGATTGTTCCTTTGCCAGTGGTCAGACGGTTGGTGGGCATCAAACCTTTCAGTCTGGTACCTTCTCGGTTGTCTGTTCCAGTTGCTTTGGAAATCATTAGGACTTCCTCGCCGATCATCACGCCATCTATTATTGAAGAAGGGATGAGCCTGACGAGGTGGATTTCTTCTCTGTTGCAGTTGATGTGATTGTGGTGGTTTCTGAGTTGTGAGTCTGGAGTTTTCCTTTATCTGTTTGTTCTTGTCCGGTTTAGGTTCTGGCACCAGCGGCATGCGGAATGATCTCCAGACGTTAGTTATTGCCAACTTCACATCCTCTGTAGTAAATCCATAGCCCAATCTCATAGTGAGAGCTCCTTTCACCCCACTGTCCTCAATTATTGAACATAAAAAGTCCAGAACTTGTGATGGTGTTGCAGTATTAGCCACAATGATATCCACAGCTGATAAGATTCCTGATGTCTTTAGTACTTCTTTAGCTTTAGTAGATAAGTCAACAACTCCACTTTGTCCGCTTGCCCGTTCTTGAATTGCAGCCGATACTCCAGCCCAACTTGAAAAAGTCTCATTGGGACCCAAAAGTCCTGGTGGTAACAACATTTGTGTGAGCATTGTAAAGTCAACAATATTCAAGTCTCTTGAAATTAAATCAAGCTGTCCTGAGTGCAAAGCTATTTTTTGTCCCAGTTCCTTTGGAGTTTTATTATGCAGTGGCCCCATCATTTTAAGACATACATCCAGTCTCGTTTTCAAATCACTCATTGCACCTCCTGTGTTCCATGAGCTTTGTACAGACTGTTGTGGGGTCAAGGCTGGCATAGATGGTGTCAATCTGCGTCTTAAGAGTGGTTGATTGACTGGCCGCAAAGGCGTAGGTAAAACATCAGCAGGTCTGTGTGTAAAGGCTTGCGTAGCAGGAGGTACATGTAGAAGTGGGGTTGAAGGATTAATCCTCATATTTGCAGTTAGCTTATTTTCCAGCAATCCACGAATAAAAGTATATACTGTTTGCATGGTAGAATGCTCAATTTCATCATATATAGGTATATGGACATGTTGTAACAATGAGATGTCTATATCTGAATATTTCTTTTTCAGAAGTACAGGTCCCATTAAAGCAGTGGCTGGCAGCAAGTCTGATATACTGCTTTCAAATATATCCTTAAGAACTTCTGCATCCACTTCACAAATGAAATCTATCCTGTTATGCTTTGGCAATGCAAGAAAAACTAAGATTTCTTCCTCAGAGTATTTTATGCGGAGTGGTATATATATTATTTCATTATTCACAGTTGTTTGTAAAAACCCTTGTAATCCAACAATATCTTCGATTTGGTCTAGTTCAGTATAGTGTGATCTAAGTTCCTCGTATAATCTTTGCAGCCCTCCTGTTTTTAGTGTAGGTGCTGTTTTTGGCATAGTTGCTACTAGTGCTGTAAGATCTATTATATCCTCAGATGCAGTAGCCATGATTCTTTTTTATAGTTTGTGCACAAAAAACTGTATTTTTTTCTATTAATACAGAAAGAAGTTTTTTTTTTTTATTGTACTCTAGTATTTCAGGGGATATAAATCACGTGGGCGCCAAAATTGCCAGCTCCTATATAAAATAGGTAACCAACTATGGAGAATACTAACTCAGTGAAGCGTTAGTTCTCCTCAGATCGGTCAGATGGGTTCTTAACCAGTCATACCAACAATATATATTTTTAGTATCACATATATCCCCAATGAAATAATGAGTCTCAGACCAAGATCACTTTTTATCTTAAAATAAATGTATTCTTGTAATAATAAACATAGAATATACAAAGATCACATAGAACAGGGTTATTATAAAAAAGGCAATAGTAAAAATATCTAGCAACATTTCTCAGCCATCAGGAGTACATAAATTAAAAAGAGTTACGTACCACCTCCCTTACAGCATATCTCAGCAATGTCTTATCTGAACAGAGCCTTGACCTATATTTATAGGGGACATCGTACCTAAACCAAGTTTCACTCACGTGAGTTCCACAGTCGTCACAAGAGACAGACATGTGAGGGGGAGTTGGCCTTGGATGGGGCCAACTTGAAATTTACGACTCCAGGGTTTATGCACAGTTGAATGGGTCACTTAAAGTTCATTCTTAGTAGGTGAGAGTTGAATTCACAGAGTTCACCTAGAGTTTGAGCTTACTGGGTGAAGGTTCACCAACAGTTTAGCTTACTAGGTGAGAGGGTATCTATAGTTCATAAGCAGTTCATACGGTTACTATAATTCACAGCACACCAGATATAATAGGATTATTAAACACACACTGCACATGATATAATAATGCAAACAGTTACATTAGTCATATACCATAAGATATGCATATGTTTCTCTAATTATAGTGCTTACACTATTTCAGTTTACCTAATGACAACCTGATAATAAAGATTAAATATTTTTGACACACACACCTACACACACACCTACACACACACCTACACACACACCTACACACACCTGCACACACCTACACACACACCTGCACACACCTACACACACCTGCACACACCTACACACACCTACACACACCTACACACACACCTGCACACACCTACACACACACACCTACACACACACCTACACACACCTACACACACACACCTACACACACACCTACACACACACCTACACACACCTACACACACCTACACACCTACACACACACACCTACACACACACCTACACACACACCTACACACACACCTACACACACACACACCTACACACACACACCTACACACACACACCTACACACACCTACACACACCTACACACACCTACACACACACCTACACACACCTGCACACACCTACACACACACCTACACACACACCTACACACACCTGCACACACCTACACACACACCTGCACACACCTACACACACCTGCACACACCTACACACACACACCTACACACACCTACACACACCTACACACACACCTACACACACCTGCACACACCTACACACACACACCTACACACACCTACACACACACACCTACACACACACACCTACACACACACCTACACACACCTACACACACCTACACACCTACACACACACACCTACACACACACCTACACACACACCTACACACACACCTACACACACACACACCTACACACACCTACACACACACCTACACACACACCTGCACACACCTACACACACACCTACACACACCTGCACACACCTACACACACCTACACACACACCTACACACACCTACACACACACCTACACACACCTACACACACACCTACACACACACCTACACACACCTACACACACCTACACACACCTACACACACCTACACACACCTACACACACCTACACACACCTACACACACACACACACACCTACACACACACCTACACACACACCTACACACACACACCTACACACACACACACCTACACACACACACACCTACACACACCTACACACCTACACACACCTACACACACCTACACACACACACCTACACACACACACCTACACACACACACCTACACACACACACACCTACACACACACACCTACACACACACACACCTACACACACACCTACACACACACCTACACACACACACACCTACACACACACACACCTACACACACCTACACACCTACACACACCTACACACACCTACACACACACACCTACACACACACACCTACACACACACACCTACACACACACACACCTACACACACACACCTACACACACACACACCTACACACACACCTACACACACACACACACACACACACACACACACACACACACCTACACACACACACCTACACACACACCTACACACACCGAGTAAAAGCCGAGGCAAAAGCCACAACACCACTCACAGCCATGGCCGGCCACAACCATATATTAGAAAAGCAGCATAAATTCAGCAGATTGCAATAATAAGCCACAACATAGGACTACAATGGAGGTGGACATGCAAAGAACTCCTGTAGCTAAGTGTGGGCTGGCATAAAGATAAAGCAAGGAATGCAGAGCCACATAGTCATGTATGTAAAGCTTGCTATAGGAATGTGAGGATTCTCACCACTCAGTAGACACTGTCCCTGTATGCCATCCAGGCTACAACTCCTGATGAGGCTACCTGGGACCTCCCATGGAAATGTCAAGTGTGTGGTCTCCCTCAGATGTTGCACCACTGCATAAAGTGGGGGTTACTCAGAGTAGTGACTCGAGCATAAGCCAAGACACCCACTTTTGGACCACTTTTTTGGCCCGAAAATTAGGCTTATACTCAAGTATATACAGTATTTTCTTTTTGGCGCCTCTGCTCCACTCTTTGAATTACATCTACTGATGTGTGGGCAGATTAACCTCCCTGGCGGTCCGCAGTTTATGAGGCTGCGTCCGCGGGAGGGATTTTTAGAATAAAAGTTGTTTTGAACTTTGTAGCTAGCACTAGGCTAGCTACCTGTGTCCCCCAAGTCCCCCATCACCTATCTGCTCCCCCCGATCGCCGCCGGCAACACTCTCCCGTCCGCGATCCCGCAGCTTCCCAATAAGCTTCAGTTGTCGCTATAGCGACGATCTGACATGACATCATGCGCAGCCTCCCGATCAGCTCCAGGCTTCGCTATGGGGAGGGAGGCTGTGCCATCGCGGGATACCTGGGGGGGGGGGGTACGTATTGTGGCATGGATCGGGGGGAGAGCAGGGGCACAGGTAGCTAGCCAAGTGCTAGCTGAAGAAAATTGAACAAATGTTATAAAAAAAAAAAAAATCCTCCCGGGGCCATGCGATCCCCTGCGGTGGCTAGCCCGACAGTGTCGGGCTTACAGCTAGGGAGGTTAAGCATGAGATGGATCTCTCTATCTCTGAATCTGATCAGAGATCTGCTGGCTGCCCCTACACTGCATCACGATTCCTGTTAGAGTTCATCATGGAATCCATCATTGATCTGCCTGGCGGCAACACCTGTGCGGCCGGCCCACCAAGTGTCCGCTGTTACCGTCGTTACGGGTGCTGTACCACGTGGCATGTATGTGATGTCACACGCAAACGCCTGGTGCTAGATGGCACTCTGTAACAGGGCATTGGGGGGGGCATGGCCGAGGGTCAGTCATGTATGGGAGATACTGCACCGATTTTCATCCGATCTGCCTAAATGATCCAATGGGATGGTTGATCGGGATGCAAAACAATTAGTGAAATGAGGAGCGGGATGGATTAGTCACATTGTGTGGTTAATGTCACGATTGGTGGGTGGGGGGTTATGGGTTAGACTCGATAGCCCATATGTAAGTCACTTTTTCTCCTAGATCATTTTTCATCTTCTGTTTAGCCACTTGCGTACCAGCAGTCTCTGCCCCCTTAAAGTGCACCAGAGCTGCGGAAAAAAGATTTGATACTCACCCGCGGCTTCCTCCTCCAGCATAAACATGTTAGTCCCTTGACGTCCTCCCCCGGTCTGCTGTTCAGCCGCAATCAGTCCCAGTAACTGGCTCAGTCTGGGTCTTCTAGGCATGCGTGGCCCTCCCCGCATGCACAGTAGACCCGGTCTGACAAGACCGAGCCCATTACCGGGGCTGATCTCGGCTGAACAGCAGACCAGGGGAGAACTTTGAGGGACTAACATGTTTAAGCTGCAGGAGGAAGCCGCGGATGGGTGAGTATCAAATCTTTTTTTTCCACAGTTCTGGTTTACTTTAAGGACCAGAGGCTGCTGGTACCAGAAAACAGCGCTTACCGACAATTCTTTGCTTGCCCAGCAGAACTCTGGGAGCAGTTCAGGAGCCAATTTTATTTGGCTCCTGACCGGCTCACAGATCCCAGAGCCAGGGGCCTGCAGTGAAGGCGTGAGCAGCGGGTCCCTGCGAGCACGCTAATTGCAATCTACGCCCTTGCAGAAATAAGCTGTAACCTAAGGGGGGCTTCCTCCATCCCTCTATTCCAACACTGCCAGCCCCCCAAAAAAGGTAAACAATAGTAATTACCAGCACTGCTGGTTGCGTGCATGTGCAGCAGTGGCTTTCCCCTCGGACCCCATGGGAAATGGCCTAACCCGACTGGGTCCGCTCTACTGTGCAGCGGTGAGCTATCTGTGCCTTCACAGTAGAGCAGACCCGGAGCCTTGAGGATACTGCGCCTGAGCAAACCTCACAACAACCACCAACAAGCAGATCATCCTGGGTCCAAGCTCTGGAACCCGTCTGGTGAGCAGGATGGGGAAAGCCTCAATAGGATCCAGAGGCTTCCCCTCCTGAGGTAAATACTCCCTGGGGCAGTTTGTTTTCCTTCAGGTACTCGTTAAAGCAGTAGGATTAGCCATACTATGCCAGGGAAAGAAAGACACGTATAAGTAGATAAATACTTGATCTACTTACATAGCACATGTATTGTACTGTCCACGTTTTGATTTCAGTGAATTTTCTATAGTAAATGAAGAGAATGATGATCCTGGTGGGAACCATGTTTGCCCACAGCTGAGGCTAAATACTGGTGTCATTTCTTCCCTTAACTTTTTTTTTTCTTTTCTTTTCTCCTCCAATCACTGAGTCACCTCAGCCTTGCTTGTAAACACAAGTGAGCAGAGGATTGTGTTTCAGCTAGGCAGGGAAATAAAGGGAAGAGGAGGAATATATTTTAGATAAAAAGAACCCCAGCATGCAACTGAATGGCAATGGCTATTAAAGGGCCAGAGTTCCTAAGTTAACTCCAAACCATAACAGCAGAAAAAGTTTTGAATGCAGGATTTGCATCTTTACCACTTAATACTCTCAGACCAGCTGCTGTTGAAATTGGATTTTTATGGTGATAATCCCGCTTGAAACCATTTTCTTGCTTTCTGGTAGCTTAAAAACCATTTCATTTATACAGTAATGTGAAAATCTCAGCCAGGAAGAAATGTGAATTGCACATGGCCTTGCTGTGTTGTCTGTAGTCATCTCGGCAGTAAAGTTATGATTTGGCTTTCGTTGTGTGTTTGTCAGACAAGGATGATGATTTCCGCATGGCGTACCACAGTCACCAGCAGTTACCGGCCGGAATCCTCCCCATGGTACCGGAAGTGGCACAGGCTGTGGGAGCCAGTCAAGGACTTCACACCAAAGACTACAACAGGGTGGCCCCAAACCCAGCAGTGGCCACTGTAACGGCCCTGATTGCCAGAGAGCTGCTCTACGCGGGAATATCCCCCACTGCGGACACCATCCTGAAGAACAACAACTCCTCCTCCTCTGTCCACCCTCTGCACGGCCCACTTACCCGACCTTCCGAACAACTAGACTTCTTATCCAACGTGCAGGGAATACGGGTAACCTTATTTAACTATACATGGTGACCTCACTTGTTGGAGGCCTATTATGTGGGAGTATAGTGGCTGGAGGGGGTGGGGAACCTCGGTGGGAGGGGCATAGTGCCTGGAGGGTGTGTGGCACCTCTAGGTGGGAGGAGTATAATTCCTAGAGGGGAAGGGACACCTCAAGGTGGGAGGGGTATAGTGCCTGGAGGGGAAGGGACACGTCAGGGTGGAAGGGGTATAATGCCTGGAGGAGATGGGGCACCAGGATGGGAGGGTTATAATTCTTGGAGGGACCCCTCAGGGTGGGAAGGGCATAGTGCCTGGAAGGGAAGGGACACCTCAGGGTGGGAGGGCCATAGTGCCTGGAGGAGATGGGACACCTCAGGGTGGGAGGGCCATAGTGCCTCTAGGAGATGGGACACCAGGATGGGAGGGGTATAATTCTTGGAGGGACCCCTCAGGGTGGGAAGGGCATAGTGCCTGGAGGAGAAGGGACACCTCAGGGTGGGAGGGCCATAGTGCCTCTAGGAGATGGGACACCAGGATGGGAGGGGTATAATGCTTGGAGGGACCCCTCAGGGTGGGAAGGGCATAGTGCCTGCAAGTTAGGTGTCTCATTCTGTGATGGGGGAAGAGAAGTGCCTCGGTCTGACACAGTTGCTGATATCTATGGTGTATTACATGGTACTGTTGAGACTTGTCTCTATCAATCACTAACCACAATTCTTCTCTGGCAGGTGGAATATAAAGATTTTCCCAAGAACAACAAAAACGAGTTTGTGTCACTAATAAACTGCTCCTTTCAAACGCCCCTCATCAGCCACGGCGTGGGCAAAGACGTGGAGTCCTGCCATGACATGGTAAGATGGCGGCTTCCTTACAGTGTATGCTGTAGGGTGTCTGGAAAGAGATGTGAGTTATCAGGTGACATGCCATACAGTGGGCTGGTTGGAAGCTAGGTGAAGATACAGGAGTAATCAGGTGACATGCCATACTCTGGGTTGGTTGGAAGCTAGGAGAAGAGGCAGGAGTAATCAGGTGACATGCTATCCTCTGGGATAGTTGGAAGCTAGGAGAAGAGACGGGAGTAATCAGGTGACATGCCATACTCTGGGCTGGTTGGAAGCTAGGAGAAGAGACAGGAGTAATCAGGTGACATCCCATACTCTGGGCTGGTTGGAAGCTAGGAGAAGACAGGAGTAATCAGGTGACATGCCATACTCTGGGCTGGTTGGAAGCTAGGAGAAGAGACAGGAATAATCAGGTGACATGCCATACTCTGGGCTGGTTGGGAGTTAGGAGAAGACAGGAGTAATCAGGTGACATGCCATACAGTGGGCAGGTTGGAAGCTAGGAGAAGAGACGGGAGTAATCAGGTGACATCCCATACTCTGGGCTGGTTGGGAGTTAGGAGAAGAGACGGGAGTAATCAGGTGACATCCCATACTCTGGGCTGGTTGGAAGCTAGGAGAAGAGACAGGAGTAATTGGGTGACATGCCATACTCTGGGCTGGGTGGAAGCTACTAGTAGAAGAGACAGGAGTAATCAGGCAACATGCCATACTCTGGGCTGGTTGGAAGCTAGGAGAGACAGGAGTAATAAGGTGACATGCCATACTCTGGGCTGGTTGGGAGCAAGGAGAAGAGACAGGAGTAATTGGGTGACATGCCATACTCTGGGCTGGGTGGAAGCTACTAGTAGAAGAGACAGGAGTAATCAGGTGACATGCCATACTCTGGGCTGGTTGGAAGCTAGAAGAGACAGGAGTAATAAGGTGACATGCCATACTCTGGGCTGGTTGGGAGCTAGGAGAAGAGAGTAGTAATCAGGTGACATGCCATACTCTGGGCTGGTTGGGAGCAAGGAGAAGAGACAGGAGTAATAAGGTGACATGCCATACTCTGGGCTGGTTGGGAGCTAGGAGAAGAGAGTAGTAATCAGGTGACATACCATACTCTGGGCTGGTTGGAAGCTAGGAGAAGAGGAGTAATAAGGTGACATGCCATACTCTGGGCTGGTTGGAAGCTAGGAGAAGAGGAGTAATAAGGTGACATGCCATACTCTGGGCTGGTTGGAAGCTAGGAGAAGACAGGAGTAATCAGGTGACATGCCATAGTCTGGGGCGGTTGGAAGCTAGGAGAAGACAGGAGTAATCACAGGTGACATGCCATACTCTGGGCTGGTTGGAAGCTAGGAGAAGACAGGAGTAATCAGGTGACCTGCCATACTCTGGGCTGGTTGGGAGCTAGGAGAAGAGACAGGAGTAATCAGGTGACATGCCATACTCTGGGCTGGTTGGAATCTAGGAGAAGAGACAGGAAGAATCAGGTGACATGCCATACTCTGGGCTGGTTGGAAGCTAGGAGAAGATACAGGAGTAATCGGGTGACATGCCATACTCTAGGCTGGTTGGAAGCTAGTAGAGACGGGCGTAATCAGGTGACATGCCATACTCTGGGCTGGTTGGAAGCTAGGAGAAGACAGGAGTAATCAGGTGACATGCCATACTCTGGGCTGGTTGGGAGCTAGGAGAAGACAGAAGTAATCAGGCGACATGCCATACTCTGGGCTGGGTGGAAGCTAGGAGAAGATACAGGAGTAATCAGGCAACATGCCATACTCTGGGCTGGGTGGAAGCTAGGAGAAGACAGAAGTAATCAGGTGACATGCCATACTCTGGGCTGGTTGGAAGCTAGGAGAAGAGACAGGAATAATCAGGTGACATGCCATACTCTGGGCTGGGTGGAAGCTAGGAAAAGAGACGGGAGTAATCAGGCAACATGCAATACTCTGCGCTGGGTGGGAGCTAGGAGAAGATACAGGAGTAATCAGGCGACATGCCATACTCTGGGCTGGTTGGAAGCTAGAAGAAGATACAGGAGTAATCAGGCAACATGCCATACTCTGGGCTGGGTGGAAGCTAGGAGAAGAGACGGGAGTAATCAGGCAACATGCCATACTCTGGGCTGGGTGGAAGCTAGGAGAAGAGACGGGAGTAATCAGGTGACATGCCATACTCTGGGCTGGTTGGGAGCTAGGAGAAGACAGAAGTAATCAGGTGACATGCCATACTCTGGGCTGGTTGGAAGCTAGGAGAAGAGAGGAGTAATCAGGCAACATGCCATACTCTGGGCTGGGTGGAAGCTAGGAGAAGAGAGGAGTAATCAGGTGACATGCCATACTCTGGGCTGGTTGGAAGCTAGGAGAAGAGAGGAGTAATCAGGCAACATGCCATACTCTGGGCTGGGTGGAAGCTAGGAGAAGAGAGGAGTAATCAGGTGACATGCCATACTCTGGGCTGGTTGGAAGCTAGGAGAAGAGACGGGAGTAATCAGGTGACATGCCATACTCTGGGCTGGTTGGGAGCTAGGAGAAGACAGAAGTAATCAGGTGACATGCCATACTCTGGGCTGGTTGGAAGCTAGGAGAAGAGAGGAGTAATCAGGCAACATGCCATACTCTGGGCTGGGTGGAAGCTAGGAGAAGAGAGGAGTAATCAGGTGACATGCCATACTCTGGGCTGGTTGGAAGCTAGGAGAAGAGAGGAGTAATCAGGCAACATGCCATACTCTGGGCTGGGTGGAAGCTAGGAGAAGAGAGGCGTAATCAGGCGACATGCCATACACTGGGCTGCGTGGAAGCAGTGGCGTAGCTAAGGAGCTGTGGGCCCCGATGCAAGTTTTACAATGGGGCCCCCCAAGCACTCTATACATAACAATTGGTACAGCGCACCAAAACCTGCCAATGGCAACTACAGTGTCAGAGATGCAAGAAGGGGATGGGAAACAGCTCGTTAATCACTTCTATAGATACTTTGAATAGTGGTAATCATTATTATGAGCACAGAACTGATAGGGAGCTAATACTGTAGTTGAGGGAGGGCCCCTCGGGGCCCTTCTGGCCCAAGGGCCCCAATGCGGTCGCAACCTCTGCAACCCCTATTGCTACACCCCTACGTGGAAGCTAGGAGAAGAGAGGAGTAATCAGGTGACATGCCATACTCTGGGCTGGGTGGAAGCTAGGAGAAGAGAGGAGTAATCAGGCAACATGCCATACTCTGGGCTGGGTGGGAGCTAGGAGAAGAGAGGAGTAATCAGGTGACGTGCCATACTCTGGGCTGGGTGGAAGCTAGGAGAAGAGAGGAGTAATCAGGTGACATGCCATACTCTGGGCTGGGTGGAAGCTAGGAGAAGAGAGGAGTAATCAGGTGACGTGCCATACTCTGGGCTGGGTGGAAGCTAGGAGAAGAGACAGGAGTAATCAGGCGACATGCCATACTCTGGGCTGGGTGGGAGCTAGGAGAAATTGCATAACTGAGACTTTACCCTGTCCCAGTCTAGTCACCAAGAAATGTGGTCTGATAACGGAGGAGTCTCCTGCATTGTGAGTCATTTAGAACGTCCTGGAAACTGGCATCATTGATTTTTCTCTGAACATTCTGCTGAAAAAATACAAAACCCTATCTATGCTTGTTGTAGAGCGCTATAGAGCTATATAAAACATAACTTTTAATAACTAATTTATTTTGAAAAATAACTTTTATTGCCTATGTGGTTTACTATACATGTGACCTAGGAGGTAAATATATGTCAGAACACCATGAAATCTGCCACGGACTCGCCATGCCCCTCTGAATACCTTGAAGTGTCTACTTTCCAAAATGGGGTCATTTGTGGGGTGTGTTTACTGTCCTGGCATTTTGGGGGGTGCTAAATTGTAAGCACCCCTGTAAAGCCTAAAGTTGCTCATTGGACGTTGGGCCCCTTAGCGCACCTAGGCTGCAAAAAAGTGCCACACATATGGTATCGCCGTACTCAGGAGAAGTAGTATAATGTGTTTTGGGGTGTATTTTTACACATACCCATGCTGGGTGGGAGAAATCTCTCTGTACATGACAATGTTTTGATTTTTTTTTTTTTTTTTACAATTGTTTATTTAAAGAGATATTTCTCCCACAGCATGGGTATGTGTAAAAATACACCCCAAAACACATTATACTACTTCTCCTGAGTACAGCGATGCCACGTGTGGCACTTTTTTGCACCCTAACTGCGCTAAGGGGCCCAAAGTCCAATGAGTACCTTTAGGATTTCACAGGTCGTTTTGAGACATTTGGTTTCAAGACTACGGCTTACGGTTTAGGGCCCCTAAAATGCCAGGGCAGTATAGGACACCCACAAGTGACCCCATTTTAGAAAGACACCCCAAGGTATTCTGTTAGGAGCTAACTTGTGACAAAAAATAAAATCTTCTATGAACTCCCCATACCCCTAACGGAATACCTTGGGGTGTCTTCTTTCTAAAATGGGGTCACTTGTGGGGTTCCTATACTGCCCTGGCATTTTAGGGGCCCTAAACCGTGAGGAGTAGTCTTGAAACCAAATATCTCAAAATGACCTGTGAAATCCTAAAGGTACTCATTGGACTTTGGGCCCCTTAGCGCAGTTAGGGTGCAAAAAAGTGCCACACACGTGGTACCGCCGTACTCAGGAGAAGTAGTATGTGTTTTGTGGTGTATTTTTACACATACCCATGCTGGGTGGGATAAATATCTCTGTAAAAGACAATTTTTTTTATTTTTTTTACACACAATTATCTATTTACAGAGAGATTTCTCCCACCCAGCATGGGTATGTGTAAAAATACACCACAACACATTATACTACTTCTCCTAAGTATGGCGATACCACATGTGTGGCACTTTTTTGCAGCCTAGGTGCGCTAAGGGGCCCAACGTCCTATTCACGGGTCATTTTGAGGCATTTGGTTTCTAGACTACTCACGGTTTTGGGCCCCTAAAATGCCAGGGCAGTATAGGAACCCCACAAGTGACCCCATTTTAGAAAGAAGACACCCCAAGGTATTCCGTTAGGTGTATGGTGAGTTCATAGAAGATTTTATTTTTTTTTGTCACAAGTTAGTGGAAAATGACACTTTGTAAAAAAAAAATAAAAAAAAAAAAAATCAATTTCCGCTAACTTTTGACAAAATAAAATCTTCTATGAACTCGTCATACACCTAACGGAATACCTTGGGGTGTCTTCTTTCTAAAATGGGGTCACTTGTGGGGTTCCTATACTGCCCTGGCATTTTAGGGACCCAAAACCGTGAGGACTAGTCTGGAAACCAAATGCCTCAAAATGACTGTTCAGGGGTATAAGCATCTGCAAATTTTGATGACAGGTGGTCTGGGGCTGAATTTTGTGGAACCGGTCATAAGCAGGGTGGCCTCTTAGATGACAGGTTGTATTGGGCCTGATCTGATGGATAGGAGTGCTAGGGGGGTGACAGGAGGTGATTGATGGGTGTCTCAGGGGGTGATTAGAGGGGAAAATAGATGCAATCAATGCACTGGGGAGGTGATCGGAAGGGGATCTGAGGGTTTGGCCCGAGTGATCAGGAGCCCACACGGGGCAAATTAGGGCCTGATCTGATGAGTAGGTGTGCTAGGAGGTGATTGATGGGTGTCTCAAGGTGTGATTAGAGGGGGGAATAGATGCAAGCAATGCACTGGCGAGGTGATCAGGGATGGGGTCTGAGGGCGTTCTTAGGGTGTGGGCGGGTGATTGGGTGCCCTAGGGGCAGATCCCTATCTGCCCCTAGGGCACCCAATCACCCACCCACACCCTCTGATGGGTGATGATCTGATGGGTAGCAGTGACAGGGGGTGATTGATGGGTAATTAGTGGGTGTTTAGAGGAGAGAACAGATGTAAACAATGCACTTGGGGGGTGATCTGATGGTGTGGGTGGGTGATCAGATTGCCCGCAAGGGGCAGGTTAGGGGCTGATTGATGGGTGGCAGTGACAGGGGGTGATTGATGGGTGATTTACAGGTGATCAGTGGGTTATTACAGGGGGGATAGATGCATACAGTACACAGAGGGGGGGGGGGGGTCTGGGGAGATCTGAGGGGGGGGGGGCGTGATCAGGAGCCCCCAGGGGGCAGTTAAGACCTAAACTAAAAAAATAACGTTGACAGGGAGTGATCGATTTTTGATTAGGGGAGTGATTGGGTGCAAACAGTGGTTTGGGGGGTAGGGGGTCTGAGGGGTGCTGTGGGCGATTAGAGGGAAGGGGGGGGGCAAGATCAGTGTGTTTGGTGCGGACTAGGGTGGCTGCAGCCTGCCCTGGTGGTCCCTCGGACACTGGGACCACCAGGGCAGGAGGCACCCTGTATAATACACTTTGTATACATTACAAAGTGTATTATAAACTTTGTATGCGGCGATCGTGGGGTTAACAACCCGCCGGCGCTTCCGAATGGCCGGCGGGTTGTCGTCGCGGGTGGGCGGAGCCAGTTGCCGAGAGAAGCGCGCGTCACCAGTGACGCGATCGTTCCCCAGGCATGCCGAAAGGACGCAACGCCGATGGGCGTATTGCGGTCCTTTCGGCATCCTCTGGGCGGTCGGCAAGTGGTTAAATGTTACGATTTTCGCGACAGAGGTCCTTTAAAGATGAATTATCGCTCATACCTTCTGTTTTTTAATAAGGCAAATCGCACTAAATATTAGTTCATAGTTTGTTCAGTAGTCTTCATTCTTCTTTCTGTTACAGGCTGCTTTGAACATATTAAAGTTGCTCTCAGAGATGGACCAACAAAGTGCAGAGGTGCCAAGAACAGGGAATGGACCAATGTCTGTGTAAGTCCAGAATGAGGTCCCCAACCGTAGTCTATGCTCAACGTGTTCTATGGGTCGGCCTAGTGTTCTGTCCATCTGTCTCACCAAAGGATTCTTTCCTTCCACCTCTGATCGGAGGCCTCTCTACCTCTACCCGGAGACATCTGTCCCTCCACCACTGCCCGGAGACATCTGTCCCCCCCCCCCACTGCCCGGAGACATCTGTCCCCCCCCCCCCCCTCCCCGGAGACATCTGTTTCCCCCCCCCCCTCCCCGGAGACATCTGCCCCCCCCCCCCCTCCCCAGAGACATCTGTCCCCCCCCCCCCCCCACTGCCCGGAGACATCTGTCCCCCCCCACCACTGCCCCTCAACCTCTGTCCCTTTGCCCCAGAGACTTCTGTCCCTCTACCTCTGGCTGGAGACAGCTGTCTGTCCCTCCACTTCTATCATCAATAGGTCAGTAACCATACAAAGTCCCAATAATAATGTAATGAAAAAATGTCCCTTGTTGATGACCTTCCTTTAGGTAGGTCTACAGCACTTGTGCATACTGTTGTGAAATAACAGAATTGTCAAACTCTTCCCCGTCTGTGGGCGGTAGGCAGCGAGGTGGATGATGGCAGAATATTGGTTGCCAGGGGAGCATAGCTGGAACGCCGCTGTTTTGGCGTCCTAGTTGCTAAGGTAACCTAAGTTAACTTTACAGGGGATAATCCAGTTACAGGACTCCCATTGGCCACAGACCCTAGAAGAGGTGGTCCTCGTGAAAGGCAACGTGCAACCCGCAGAAGATTGGAAGGGGGCGTGTAGTTGCACGCAATTGGGCCCAGCAGACACACTGTGGGACATGGCTTTAGGGGCTTGTGGCGTGCGCTGGACGCGCGTTATTGGACGCAACTGGCGGATCACGTGCTAAAATGAGGGAGGCGCACAGTACGATGGGAAAGCCACATGATTGGAAGAATAGTAAGATAGGGATATAAAGGTTAGAAGGATAGCGTCCCGCGCATGCTCCTGATGAGTCTGAATAGACGAAACTAGTAGAGCGGAAGGGGGACGCTGACGCGAGCGGGCACAAGGTAGTCTGGCAAGGAGGGGACTGGAGGTTGCAGCGCTACTTCGCCCACCGAGCGTCCCACGAACGGGGTAGAGCCCGGAAAAACTCTATGCTCTTAATTTGGTGCATGTTTGTAAGTGTGCATTCTTTTTAATAATTTTAAGAACAGTTTTATGAAATGGAGGGTCTGGTCTATATCTTTTGAGGTGATGTGATCTATGAAGCCCATTTGTATTGAAGACGCAGAGTGAGGATCGTTTAAGACAGGTGGTGGTCAGATGACCCCACAAGAGCTGTAGACATACCTGACGCAAGGTCATCAACAAGGGTGAGTTGCCACTGCTTGGGGTGTGGTGGAGGGCAACTACACTGAAGGTCTCTGAGCTGGTGCTGCAGGATCCAATCTTTTGAAGTGTGACCCAAAGAGGGGACATTTTTTCATTACATTATTATTGGGACTTTGTATGGTTACTGAGCGATGACCTATTAATAAGTGTGCTCTGTTTAGTAAGGAGTGCTCTACCGTTTAATACACTTAAGTATATGTATCAGCGCAGTATTTTGTTATTTGTATTATTTGTCCCTCCACCTCTGCCCGGAGGCCTCGGTCCCTCCACCTCTTCCCGGAAATTTCTGTCCTGACCACACTAGTCTATCTGTCAGTCTTTGATGGACCTCTGACCAGACAGGTGTATTTTGTTGATACTGGTTACCCCTCCTGCAGTTTCCTAGTGTAATGGGGCGGTGTTTGGTGTCAGATCCTCCTCCTGTAGAATGTAATAATGTCATTGTATACGAGTGTAACATGTCCGCACGGTTGTGCTCTCTCCGCAGGTGTGTGAAAGCGGAGGTGGAAAGCGACGCTCTCCTGAGACCGGCTAGCTCAAACACTTTAGGACAAACACTGGATAGCAAAGCCTGAGGGCCTCAGACTGGAACTCAAAGCACCAGAGAAAATCACCCTTTACTTTTACCTGCTCTGTGAACCGCGAAGGACGAATCTCACGCTCCTCCCTTTATTTTGCCCAGTTTTCTCAAGCAACGTTTTTATTTTCTCGTGTTGGCTCCCGTCGCCAGTCCGATCCTCACATACATTTCACAGTGATCATATCCTCGTATGTAGTCATATATGCGGACGCCATTTTGTTTTTCTTCGAGGCAAATAGTGGCAGATAAATTCTTTGTTTTTATGTAAGGAATGCCTCCCCACAAGATGTTGGAAAATGTCACATGTAGAATTAACTGTTCTGGGGTTAATTATAGATTTTTTTTATTTTTTTCGGCATAACCAGTGTTGGATGGTTTGAGTGTTTATTTCTGTGTATATGGAAAGGCGTTTACATGGCATCTGTGTACCGTGTGTGACTATATCGCTGCATCACAGGATATGATCTCATCGGCGTGCGCTGACCACACCCATCCTGATTTTCTTTGTGTGCTTTAAGCTGTGGGTTTACATCTCCATGTTGGGCTCCGTGTATAAGCTGTGTTGCCTCAGTGTGTCGGTAGTGTGCACATGCAGTACATTTTTGCATATCGTCTATTTAAAGCGCACGATTGCGTCAGCCAGTTCAGTATCGCTTCAGGTCATTGTTTACCCGGAATTTCTTTCTCCCAATGGAATGTAAGCAACTAGTGTTTGTCACAAAAAAAAGAAAAAACCCTACAAAAATAAATATAATTAACTGACTTTGTGTTGATTGCTTTGTTTGGGTTCTTATTTTTAAAGGGGGGGGGGGGAAGAGTCTGTCTGCACTCCTCCTTCAAAGACCTGTACAGAGATATTCTGAAAGCCTCGAACTCACGCTTTATCCATCAGCTGAGGCAACCCCTACTGACCACCTCAGCTGATAGTCAGGCGTGTGTATAGAGGCGCCCGACCCGCAAGCGATCAACTCCCCTCCAGCAATGGCCAACTTCATTGTTCACGCCACTCGCCCGCCCACCACGTGACGTCTGTTGTCTAGGAATGATCAATGAGATGCAAATATTTCCGATTTCATGCAGATTTATGTAAATTTTTATGCAAATATATGCAGCTTGAAAGTGGACCAATCAAGCCCCACCCAGGTAGAAGGAAAGTCTGCTCGACCAAATGGCAGAAGTCCAATCTTTATTGGCAAATCGTTCTGGATAGAGACATATCCGCCCACGCGCATCTGAGCACAAACTCACTCCTCAGTCATTGGACTTTTATGCCATTTGGTCGAGCGGACTTCTACTTGTGTCGTTTGGTCTGGCTACGCCTGGTCCTGCTCCCGTTTCAGCATGATGGTGAGATGAGCGGACTTCTACCTGTGTCGTTTGGTCTGGCTGCACTGATCCTGCTCCAGTTTCGGCATGGTGGTGAGTGGACTTTTACCTGTGTTGTTTGGTCTGGCTGCACTGATCCTGCTCCAGTTTCGGCATGATGGTGAGTGGACTTTTACCTGTGTTGTTTGGTCTGGCTGCACTGATCCTGCTCCAGTTTCGGCATAGTGGTGTGTGAGTGGACTTCTACCTGTGTCGTTTGGTCTGGCTACGCCTGGTCCTGCTACCGTTTCGGCATGGTGGTGAGCGGACTTCTACCTGTGTCGTTTGGTCTGGCTATGCCTGGTCCTGCTCCCGTTTCGGCATGGTGGTGAGCGGACTTCTACCTGTGTCGTTTGGTCTGGCTATGCCTGGTCCTGCTCCCGTTTCGGCATGGTGGTGAGATGAGCGGACTTCTACCTGTGTCGTTTGGTCTGGCTATGCCTGGTCCTGCTCCCGTTTCGGCATGGTGGTGAGCGGACTTCTACCTGTGTCGTTTGGTCTGGCTACGCCTGGTCCTGCTCCCGTTTCGGCATGGTGGTGCGGTGCATTTCCTTCTCAAAACGAGTTCCACCTAGCGTTAAACTTATTGGTCCATTTTCAAGCTGCATATATTTGCATAAAAATTAACATAAATCTGCAAGAACCTGAAAATATTTGCATCTCATTGATCATACCTACTGTCGTCCCTCTGCCCCTCCGCGGTCTCAGACTCATCTCACCAGCACCAGAAAATGGAGCTGAAGTTACATTTAAAACACGGTAATTCGGCTGCCAGCCATAGCTGGGAACCGGATTACATCATTCCCTACAATCCACGTGGATCTGGAGGGGGAATAGTAATTAACGCCGCCCGGACTTGTGCAGGAGCAGGGGGGAGCAATACCAGCTGTATCCTGCGCCCAAGTCTCCCGGCGGGTATTTCATATGTACTCCCAATCTGAAAGCCTTTAGGAAATGCAATGCCATTATGTGACATGGGAGAGATAAAATTACAACTTGCGATTAGACACAAATGAGGGGGAATTGACAGGCTAAACTCTCTAAATACATACGAGGTGCATTTCTCCGTTTTCCTTCTGTCTTGTGCAAGAGTTTAGGTCCACATTAAGATCAAGACCTCTCACCAGCACCGGGACTCACCCTATATGACACAACAATGACACCCCTACAGTATGCAGATGACCTGTTATTGCTATCACCAACAGAGAGCGCTCTACAAGACAGCCTGGAGAAATTCAGCACCCAGTACGCCTATATCCACTAGTATACTGTGCGGTTTGCATTCAACTTCACATATGCGCATTGAATGCAAGTTTGAAAAAGTTTCTGTGCAGGACCCCTGACTTTCATCAATCGTGATTCGTGTGTACTGCGCAAATCTGCAGTGTGCAGTCTGTATCTCTTCTGCTTTGGAAACTTATTCAGTGGACCTGAACTCTTGTACAGGAGAGAAATGCACCCTGTATGTATTTAGAGGGTTTAGCCTGTCTAATTCCCCCTCATCCCTGTCTAATCACAAGTTGTAATTTGATCTCTGCTCTGTGTCACATGCCACGGCAGATATGCTCATTGGCAGGGCTGTGGCGTCGGTACAAAAATCTTCTGACTCCTCAGCTTATGAAACTACCGACTCAGATTCCAACTCCGACTCCTTAGTCTAATACTTACCAGGGCTGTGGATTTTTTTTACAAAAAAAAATGCAACTCAGTCTCCGGGTACCCAAAATTACTCCGACGACTCGACTCCAACGCCCTGATTGGAAGCACAGGATGTTAACGATACGTCTGCTTCCATGAAAGCAGGAGGTAGGCACACTGCAAATTTATTGCATGATTTGTATGAGCTGTAACAAAATATTTTTTTTTTCCCCGTAAGGGCTCGTTTCCACTAGTGCGGTGCGGAATCGCCTGCATTCCACCGCGGACGAAATCGCATGCGGGTGCGATTCTGCATGCGGTTTTGCCGCGATTTTGCATGCGATTCCGCATAGGTAAGGCTGTATGCGAATTTAACCATGTCACTGCCTGTGTAAAATAACATTAATACCTATGCGAAATCGCATGCGATTTCGCGTCAAAAACCGCATGGTCACCCCGCATGCGATTTCCCTATTAGTTACATTAGCGGCGATTCGCGCACATTCCTTCTGCACGCGAAATCTGACGGCCCTGCTGTGCAGATTTCTGCCGCACCAAAAACCGCTGCCGCAGCCGCACAAGTGGAAACAGCCCCATCCACTTACATTGCCTATGCGAATCCGCGTGCAGTGCCCGCATGCGGATTCGCTATAGTGGAAACGAGCTCTAAATGTAAAGAAACCCAAAACCATAACTGGGAGGGAGGAGGTGCCCAAAAAACTAGTTGGTGGATGAGCTGTATGAGGTAGAGGCTTTTATGGCCTCTATTGCTGGCTGAGGGTCATTCCACACTGTGATACAATTGCAACGAAAAGGGGCATTGCATGTTGGATGTGAGGTGTGACCAACTGGTGAAGCATACAGGACAATGAAAGTATGCTTCACTGCAGCTGTAAACACGCATATTAACCAGACGGGATTAGCTGCACTGCACCCAATGTGAAGGTATTATGGAAATATCACCTTCTGATACTGGCCGTTACTACTGAACACACCAGATTCAGTGTGAAAGGACCCTCACAACATGCAATCTGCAGTGAGTTCCTGCAGAATTAGACCTGGTCAAGTCTAAGTAGCTGATGCGCAATCCCTCTGCGGGTCACCACTCCACACACAATATCAATATAGTAAATGAGGCACTCAATTGGCTCTCAAACTTGCATTTTATCAAATCCCAGTAATACAACATGTTTTGGGGCATATCCCCTTCCTCAGGTGTACGCCTGAGGAAGGGGATATGCCCCGAAACATGTCACGTATTACTGGGAATTGATAAAACGTAAGTTTGAGTGCCTCCTTCATATTTACTATATTGAAAGGACCCTCCGGCTACAACTAAATCCAGTGCGCATCCACAGAAATGAGATCGCACCACTGCAGTGCCGACAAGTTGCATCACACGTTTTCAACGCAACATACAGTGCAGCATGCAGTCCATAGACAGTCTGAACCGCGCCTGTACCTGCACACAGTGCATTTCTGTATCGGTACTTTTTGCATTGCACTGCAGAACGATCAGTGTGAAAAGCCATATAAGAATATAATGGCACCGCATTTCCTAAAGGCTTCCAGATTGGGAGTATGTATGAAATCGCAGATGGGAGACATGGGCGCAGGATACAGCCGATATACAGCTTACCCTGCTCCTGCACAAGTCCCGGAGGCGGTAATTACTATTCCCCCTCCAGGTCCACGTGGATGGTGGGGAATGAGGTAATCCGGTTTCCAGCCATCGCTGGCAGCAGAATTAGGGCTTGATTCACAAAGCGGTGCTAACCTACTTAGCACGTCTAAAGTCTTTAGGCGCGCTAACCAGGGTGCTAAGTAGGTTAGCACCGGTTTTCTCAATCAGATCGCGCGCTAAGTACCATAGGCTTTAATGGGTACTTCGCGCGGAGCGCCCTGCGCACGTAAAGTTTTATGCGCATAAAGTTTTGCGCGCGAAAAGCTCGTTTAGACGTGCTAAGGGCGTTTTCACAGGCATGCTAACAGTTAGCACCGCTTTGTGAATCAAGCCCTTAGTGTTTTAAAAGTAACTTCAACTCCGTCTTCTGACGGTGCCAAACTTACTCAGAGCGTGCCGTAATTCCTATTACCGTCTATGGTGGCACCGGCTGCAGCCAAATCTCCAGCGCTGAATACGTGTTCGCCAGATTGGTTGATTTCCAGACTGAGGTAGGTATATTTGTCAGTTCTGCTGATTTCACAGTCACGGAGTGTAAAGGATGGGCTCTGGGCTGGCCTGGTGTGTTTCCTCTGGTTTTGGGGGTATGTGTCATCCCAAGGGATTCAACAGACTTTCTAGGGAGACAGGAAAAATCACAGACACCAGGAGCCCCTTATGTTGTAGTATCTCAAGTGCTGATCACGTAGTCTTTAAGCGCAAAAGAATACTGGCAAGTGTGGGATGCACGACCAGCAACCACAATATGAAGGCAGGTGAGGAAATCCCGACTTCTCTCAGGTTCTTTGGTCATCAAATATGTGGGTTGCGCTCCAGAAAAAAGCAATGGTTCCGAAAATGAACACTAGACTAAACCCACAAAGCAGCTGGGGGGCTGTGCCATAACTGGGAGAGAGAAGGTGCCCCAAAGAATAGGTGGTGGCGGATGAATGGTATATCTATATGACTAAAAATTGCAAAAAATATAAATAAAAATGACTTACCTCAAAGGAAGGGGCAAACCCGATTCCAAACAAATATAGATGCCGAATGCTCTGTCATCTGGAAAGAACTGCTCCACCTCAAACCAGCGGTAAAGGTCTGGCTGAAAGTCTCTGATGTCTTCACCAAACACAAGCTCCGCACAACGCTGTTGTTCAGAATCTGACCTCGGAGTGGCCGGGGGGGGGAGGGGAGGGACAGTTAACTTGCCTCTGTCGCCACCTATAGCCGATACCCTCCAGGCTGTCTCTTCAATGCTTCCTCCTTCAAACCCCAAAGGAAGAAGTATTGGAGTAATGTGGAACACATCCACTCCAGGCAGCGACAGAGGTAAGTTAACTGACACCGTCCCCCACCTGCAAGTTTTACTTGGAATTTGGATTCTGACTGGCGAATCTTATGTTAGGTACATCTCATAAAATTTTCTGGCACATTCACCTGCCAGATTATTTCCAACATGTCCGATCTGAATTTTGATCGATTTTTTTAATCGTTTACATTCTCTTTTATGAAAATCTATTGGAAAAACGATTGGGATTCAGATCGGACATGTTGGAAATAATCGATCTGGCAGGTGAATCTGCCAGAAAATTGTATGGTGTGTACCTAGCATTATGCCTAGTGATGATCTTAAGCCAAATCTACACAATACGATTCTTTATATGATTCGATTACGATTCTATTTACGATCCGATTAAATCCAACATGTCCAATCGGGATTCGATTCAATTTGATTTGCCATTGCAAAACAATGGCAAATCGAATTGAATCGAATCCTGATCGGACATGTTGGATTTAATCGGATCGTAAAGAGAATCGTAATCGAATCGTATCGTGTAGATTGGGCTTTAGACCCAGATCTATCCCAATGAGTCTAGCCCAACAGAACTATTCAGTGTTTTGCATCAGTATCTCCAAGTCCCTCTGAATGCCTCAGATGCTTGCTGGCCGGGCTGAGCTGGGTAGAGTTATAGGTTTATAGTTCAGACAGGATGAAAGCTCATATCCTGATGTGTCTGCACTTCTTAATCTCACATTCCACCAGCAATGCAAACCTCAAAGAATAAACACCCCTCTGTTCTAAATTATCACGCACATTATATTTTTCTCTGATTTTCCTAAATACGGGGAAGCTCGAAAACTTGAAAGATTGTGCAAAAGTCCATTTATCTCAGCAATTCAACTAAAGGGAGAACCTAATCTATGAAATACTCATTACTTGCAAAGCAAGATATTTCAAGCCTATGTTTGTTATAAGTTTGATAATTCTGGCTTAAGCTAGGTCCACACTAAGGGCCCTTTTCCACTAGCAGTCGCTAGCGTTCACGCTGAATGCTAGCGATTGCTGAATCGCAATTACCGGCGATTCCCCGACGTTTGCGGCCGCGATTTTGCTATGCTATGCACTCCATAGCAAAATCGCGGCAAATATCGCTCCGCCGCGCGTTCGCGTTCCCGTAAAAAACGAATCGCGGTAGTGGAAATGACCTACCGCGATTCCTATGTTAAAAAGCAAACTGTAGCGATTGTAAAATCGCTAGCGGTTTGCGTCTTTGCGATTCAGCCAGCGCAAATTTGCGCTGGTGGAAAAGGGCCCTAAGCACGGTTGCAGGACGGACAATGCAGTCCGGGATCAGGGGAAGTACCACCAGACTGCAAACTGATCAAAGTTTTGCATCAGTTTCCATTCAGTTTTTTACCCCAAAAAACTGACAGAAAACGTCTCCATCATTAGGAAGGTAGTGGGAGGATTTTTTAGGCCAATAATAAAGTTCAGGCTATCCGTTTTCTCATCAGTTTTTGTTGCTATTTTGCTTGTGGAGATGGAGATGTGTTTTCTCATTGCTTTTCACTACCCATCCGTGTATCCGTGGTCCGTAAAAATGCAGCAATTCCGGACCTTCCATTCAGGTTTTGAGAACGGGTCCCTGCAAACGGATCCGTTTTTTTCTTGGGTGAGGACGGCTGCTATTTTTAACATTAGTATCCGGGACTCCGTTTTTCATCAGGGCTGAAAAACGCAGCCACGGATACGTTACTGGACCTAGTGTGGACCAGCTCTTACAGCTTATGAGAATCCCAAAATCAAAATCTTCGACCATTAGAATATTGTGGAAATGTTCAATATTCTCGGCTCAAAGTGTCCGACTCTAATCAGCAAATTCATCCAAAACACCTGCCAAGGGCTCCTACTTTATATATTAGTTTCACCTTTTACATTGAATGACTGAAATAAAAGGACCCTTGCGAGATAATCTTATTTTTCGAGTGTCACCTGTAGTCGATGCAAGTGGTAGTCAGCATCATTTTTGGTCATCAATCATGTCTGGTACACACAATGCAATTCCCTGTCAGATCGCTGGGTGAAATAGATAATTTAGGACCGATCCAATTGGGTTTATGTTCACTTCTGTACAAAATCAATCGGAAACCTGATTGGACGTGTCGGAAATTTTCAATTTGACCCCTGGATGTGATGGGAAGTTGCATAGCGTGTACCAGGCATTCGAGTATCATTTGAATGTTTCTGGACAAACCGAATGATAACGGTATGTTTTTCAAATATAAAAAAAAAACTTAAAATGCTGCATTTCAAATTATTACGCACAACAAGGTGAAAAAATGTTATAAGTTGAAAAGAACTGAAAATGGTCATTTGTTGAATTTGAAGCATTAGGAGGTTATGTACTGAAATGACAAGCTATTGCACTCAAACATCTTAACAGGTCAAGTTAGGCCAGAAACACACTAGAAGTGATTTTCTGAGCACTTTGAGATTTGAAAACTCTTGCTAATGTAATGCTATGGGTCACGGGCAAACCCAGGATTTTCAAGGGGGGGGGGGGGCATTCCTAAAAGGTCTCTCTCATCCACGCACAATACAGTATAATAATCTGGTAGTACATAATGCTGGGTACACATAATTAAATTTCCTGTCCAAATGACAGGATCTGACAATTATTTCCTAAATGTCCGATCTGCTTCAGATCGACAATGGAATCGATCTGGAGCAGTTTGGATACAGATAATAATGAGGACAGTTGACATTGCTAATGAAAGGGAAAGTGAAGCATTCACACAGCAGGGCATAGGGCTGTGCTCATAACTGAAACCTGACTCTGTTAAGTTCCCCAGAGCTGCTCCATCCAAAGTCAACTGTAGCAAGGAAAGAAATGGGGCAGTGCTATGAGCTGCAGGATATTCTGGTGTCTCAGCGAGCGCCGTCCCCAGACACTGCACCAGCCCTGGTCTGAGGGCACTGGCGAACTCAGGGGGCTATTCCGGGTGTCTGGAACCTCCCCCCTGCACTGAGCTGTGTATTCAGCCAGGGAAGCCTGCATAATATAAACAGCCTCATTCTCCCTCCCTTCTTACTTCTGGTGCCTCCCTCCAGCTAATAGAATGAGAGAGGCAGCCGAGCTTCCCTCACAACCCTCACAAGAAGATGCAGCCTGCAGTGAGAGAATGTTGATTATGGAGTCCTGGACTCTCCACAGCACAGAAGTGTCAGACATGATGAAATTAGAGTGCAGGCAAGCTTGTAAATATGCACAGCATGATGCAGAGCTTGCCTGGACTCAGGGTCTGTGGGCAAACATCTGTCTGGTCTCTCCCCATTGTTATAATGACTGCATGTGTGGATAAGGTGTGCATAACAAGCTGAAAAGTTTTTGACAGTCCCTAGACTCCAGGAGGGCTTCTTTCTGACTTGTGTGAGAGACTGACAGGGACAGGAGTCCGATTACAGGCAAGTAGCCTGTGTGATGTGGGACTTCAATACAGATAAGTTCTCTGCTCCATCTCAGGCTATTCTCAATTTCTCCACTCCTCTCTCTGGGCTAGTGCAACGCCAAAATGACAATAGCAATCGCTAGCAATTTGTGAGTGTGATTTTGTGAAGTGATTTTCAGAGCGATTTTTGAATGAATTGCTCAAAAACATGCTACATGCAGTATACCTGCGATTTTGAAAAAATCACAACGCTGCTGTGGGAACACCCACATAGGGTAACATTAGCCAAGCGCTTTTCAAATCACTGTTGATTTGAAAAACGCTCAGAAGCACTCTTGGTGTGCACCAGCCCTCCCTCATTCACCTTTGTTTCCCTCTTCCCCTAGAGCTGACTGTGTGTTCTTGTCTTACAGGAAAGCTAAATAAAAGTGCAATCCTGGTGAGGCAAAATATTATTATTTAGTATTTATATAGCGCCGCCATCTTCCGCAGATGCATATATCCCTGCATCATATGGGTATCGCTTGCGCTATGTGAAACTATGTAGCATATTCCACTGAATTGTCCAAACTAAGTCTATCTCCTGTTCCTCTCTTGGGGAGTTGTTCCAGCGCTGTACCCCGTTCACATTTGCTGCTACCAGAAGCCCTCAGAAACACTAGTGTCCTTGAGTACTTCCAAAGATAGGCAGCTCCGTAATACGCCAGCGCACTTTTGTGCATGGGCAGTATGGAGCCACCTGTATTCGGAAGCACTCGGGACATACGTGCTTCTGGACCTTTCAGGAACCCCCCCCCTTAAAAATCCTGCGTTTGCCCCTGGAGGGGGTATTCTGGGCAGCTGTAATCCCCCCCCCCCCTGCGTTTGTGGGTTTGATCTCAGTGGAGCAATGTGATTTTATAAAAATCCCTCATAGCATTGCATTAGCAAGAGCATTTTTCAAATTGATAGCAATTAGAAATCACTCCTAGTGGGTTTCTGGCCTTACATATGAACATGGCAGCCTCACAATTCTTGCATCCATTGAACTTGGGAGTGTTTGGAGAGTTTTTGCTTGAACTTAATAGCAGGATGTCAATATTCATGGCTGCCATCCACCCCTCCAACCATCTGGACAACCCAGCGTTGCACAACATTCATCAGTAAACAAAACTGAAAATTCTTCTTCTTGTAGTTCTGGGTCCACTGCAGCCATTTCTGCTTGTGAGCATTGGTTAGGGCAGTGATCGGCAAACTGGCTCTCCAGCTGTTAAAGGGAACCTAAACTAAGAAGGATATGGATTTTTCCTTTTAAAATAATACCAGTTGCCTGACTCTCCTGCTGATCCTGTGCCTCTAATACTTTTAGCCACAGCCCCTGAACAAGCATGCAGCAGATCAGGTGCTCTGACTGAAGTCAGACTGGATTAGGTGCATGCTTGTCTCAGGTGCGATTTAGCCACTACTGCATTCAAAGAGATCAGCAGGGCTGTCAGGTAACTGGTATTGTTGTTTAAGGAAACATTCATATCCCTCTCAGTTTAGGTGCACTTTAAGGAACTACAAGTCCCATAGTGCGTTTGCCTTAATGAATCATGACTGTGGCTGTCAGACTCCTGCAATGCATTGTGGGACTTGTAGTTCCTTAACAGCTGGAGAGCCAAGTTTGCAGATCACTAGGTTAGAAGAGGATGAATAGAAGATTTATGCATGGCTGCAATCCTCTGTCTGGAAGATCGTGCACCCTGATGTTTACAGGACTCTGGGGGCACCAATAGCTTCAAATACCTGTTTGCTGCTTTGTTATGGCATTTTAGCAGCTGCTCTCTTAATGTGATGTATTTGTTTGGAACAACCCTTCCTTGTTTTGCCTTTATCTGCACAGACCCGTGTGTGCTCTGAGTCAGCCACAAATCTTTTCACACTACGATGATCATGCTTAAGTTTTTGCAAAATATCTGAGGTTTTCATACCTTGCCCAAGGCATTCAACTATTTCACACTATTTGGCAGCAGAAAGATCATTTTTCTTTTCTATATTGCTTGAAAATGGGGGTCTGCTTAATAAAATGTACCTGAAACGGTGAAAAAATAAATAAATATATATATATACACACACACATACATACCTGGGGTTACCACCAGCCCCCTTCAGGCTGATTACTCCCTCAGCATTCTCCCAGGCCGCATGGATCCTCTGCTAGGTGGCCCGGTAAATCTGCCAGACATGTGGTATGTGCTCCCATCGCACTCCTGTGGCCGGGAGCATGATGGGGCGTGCAGCCAGGCCACGCATGTGCAGTCCCCCCCCCCCCCCCCCAGGACGCAGTGCCATGTATGAGTTTAAAGTGGACCTGAACTCTTTCATAGGACAGAAGGAAAACAAGAGAGAAATGCACCCTATATGTATTCAGAGAGTTCAGCCAGTTTAATTCCCTCTCATCAGTATAAGTTGTAATTTGACCTCTCCCCTGTCACATGACTGTCACATCACATGACTCAGATGGCAGATAATAATAATAATTATTTTTGTTTGTATAGCGCTGGATACACTACAGTAGAGCACACTCAGTAGGCAGTAGCAGTGTTAGGCCAGAGCTGCAGCCACTAGGGGGCCCTCTATAGGCAGTGGCAGTGTTAGGCCGGAGCTGCAGCCACTAGAGCACACTCAGTAGGCAGTAGCAGTGTTAGGCCAGAGCTGCAGCCACTAGGGGGCACTCTCTATAGGTAGTAGCAGTGTTAGGCCGGAGCTGCAGCCACTAGGGGGCACTCTCTATAGGCAGTAACAGTGTTCGGCCGGAGCTGCAGCCACTAGGGGGCACTCTATAGGCAGTAGCAGTGTAATAGGCCCGAGCTGCAGACACTAGTGTGCACTCAGTAGGCAGTAGCAGTGTTAGGCCAGAGCTGCAGCCACTAGAGCACACTCAGTAGGCAGTAGCAGTGTTAGGCCAGAGCTGCAGCCACTAGGGGGCCCTCTATAGGCAGTGGCAGTGTTAGGCCAGAGCTGCAGCCACTAGGGGGCGCTCTATAGGCAGTAGCAGTGTTAGGCCAGAGCTGCAGCCACTAGGGGGCGCTCTATAGGCAGTAGCAGTGTTAGGCCACAGCTGCAGGCACTAGGGGGCGCTCTATAGGCAGTAGCAGTGTTAGGCCAGAGCTGCAGCCACTAGGGGGCGCTCTATAGGCAGTAGCAGTGTTAAGCCACAGCTGCAGCCACTAGGACGTGCTCTATAGGCAGTAGCAGTGTTAGGCTGGAGCTGCAGCCACTAGGACGTGCTCTATAGGCAGTAGCAGTGTTAGGCCACAGCTGCAGGCACTAGAGCACACTCAGTAGGCAGTAGCAGTGTTAGGGCCATTCACACTTAAAAGCGCAAAATGCCGGAGTTTTGCGGGAGTGATTTTTCCGCAATTTAACACGGAAAAATCACTGGATACTGCATCGATTTTTCCGTGATCACGTTTAGCGCTTCTATACCACTGAAACGCGATCGCCGGGAAATCGCCTGCAAATGGTGCAGGCTGCACGTTTGCCGATTTGCGTTAATCGCCGGCGATTAACGCAAATTGCCCAAGTAAAAACGGGCCCATAGGGTATTATAGCTGGCAAAATTTTGCCGAAATCGCTCTAGTGTGAATGGACCCCAAGGGAGTCTTCCCCGAGAAACTCCTTACTGAATAGGTGCAGCTTACTGAACAGGCAGAGCCGAGATTCAAACCCAGATCTCCTGTGTCAGAGGCGGAGCCCTTAACCATTACATCACCCAGCCACTGGACAAGCTCACCTGCAAGCACAGGCTGTTACCAATATGTCTGCTTCCTTCAATCAGGAAGTAGAAGCAGTGCAGATTTATTTTGGGATTTGTATTGACTGTAAAAAATACATGTTTTTTGTTTAAAGGTTATTATGCTTTTACATATCTTTTAGATCAGAGAGGAAGTTCTTAGTTTAGTTCCGCTTTAATTGAAAAACAAAATATGTAAAGTGTACCCCTCTTGTCGTACCGCCGGTCATGTCTCATGCATGTGATTTCTTTGATCAGCTGATAGATTTGCAAAGCTCGGATTTGCTGTGATCACATCCTGCTTTAGCACATGATGAAGACTAGCGAATCAGAGACTGACCTATCCATCACCTGACCAAACTGATCACATGCTTCTCCATAAGTTGTAGACAGTGCTGGATTTACCACAAGGCACTGTAGACACATGACTACAGGCATCTGATGATGGAGAGGTGGTTTACTCCCCTACCTAAGTCCCTCCCTCCCTCCCACCTTATCTATGCAGAGTCCCGAGTGGAGTGTAAATGAGAGATTACTCGCCCAGCTCTCGGCATTCCACTGACCAGATCTCCCTATACTTCCACTGCCACACTGCTGTACCCACTGCCACCCTCCTGTACACTCTGCCACACTCCAGTACTCTCTGCCACATTCCTGTACCCTCTGCCACATTCCTGTACCCACTGCCACATTCCTGTACCCTCTGCCAAACTGCTGTAGCCACTGCCACCCTCCTGTACTCACTGCCACACTCCTGTATCCTCTGCCACCCTCCTGTACTCTCTGCTACACTCCTGTACCCTCTGCCTGCCACACTCCTGTACTCTCTGCCACCCTCCTGTACTCTCTGCCACACTCCTGCACCCACTGCCACACTCCTGTACTCACTGCCACACTCCTGTACTCTCTGCCACACTCCTGTACTCTCTGCCACACTCCTGTACTCTCTGCCACCCTCCTGCACCCACTGCCACCCTCCTGTACTCTCTGCCACACTCCTGTACTCTCTGCCACACTCCTGCACCCACTGCCACCCTCCTGTACTCTCTGCCACCCTCCTGTATCCTCTGCCACCCTCCTGTACCCTCTGCCACACTCCTGTACTCTCTGCCACACTCCTGTACTCTCTGCCACAGTCCTGTACCCACTGACACACTCCTGCACCCTCTGCCACACTGCTGCACCCACTGCCACACTCCTGTACTCTCTGCCACACTCCTGCACCCACTGCCACCCTCCTGTACTCACTGCTACCCTCCTGTACTCACTGCCACACTCCTGTACTCACTGCCACACTCCTGTACCCTCTGCCACCCTCCTGTACTCTCTGCCACACTCCTGTACTCACTGCCACACTCCTGTACTCACTGCCACACTCCTGTACCCACTGCCACCCTCCTGTATCCTCTGCCACCCTCCTGTACTCTCTGCCACACTCCTGTACTCTCTGCCACACTCCTGTACTCTCTGCCACACTCCTGTACCCACTGCCACCCTCCTGTATCCTGTGCCACACTCCTGTACTCTCTGCCACACTCCTGTACTCACTGCCACACTCCTGTACTCACTGCCACACTCCTGTACCCACTGCCACCCTCCTGTATCCTGTGCCACCCTCCTGTATCCTCTGCCACCCTCCTGTACTCTCTGCCACACTCCTGTACTCACTGCCACACTCCTGTACCCACTGCCACCCTCCTGTATCCTGTGCCACACTCCTGTACCCTCTGCCACCCTCCTGTACCCTCTGCCACCCTCCTGTACCCACTGCCACCCTCCTGTACCCACTGCCACCCTCCTGTATCCTCTGCCACCCTCCTGTACCCTCTGCCACCCTCCTGTACCCACTGCCACCCTCCTGTACTCACTGCCACACTCCTGTATCCTCTGCCACCCTCCTGTACCCTCTGCCACCCTCCTGTACCCTCTGCCACCCTCCTGTACCCTCTGCCACCCTCCTGTACCCTCTGCCACACTCCTGCACCCACTGCCACACTCCTGCACCCACTGCCACACTCCTGCACCCACTGCCACACTCCTGCACCCACTGCCACATTCCTGTACCCTCTGCCACACTCCTGTACCCTCTGCCACACTCCTGTACCCTCTGCCACACTCCTGCACCCACTGTCACACTCCTGCACCCACTGCCACCCTCCTGTATCCTCTGTCACCCTCCTGTACCCTCTGCCACACTCCTGTACCCACTGCCACACTCCTGTACCCACTGCCACACTCCTGTATCCTCTGCCACCCTCCTGTATCCTCTGCCACCCTCCTGTACTCTCTGCCACACTCCTGTACTCACTGCCACACTCCTGTACCCACTGCCACCCTCCTGTATCCTGTGCCACACTCCTGTACTCTGCCACACTCCTGTACTCACTGCCACACTCCTGCACCCACTGCCACCCTTCTGTATCATCTGCCACCCTCCTGTACCCACTGCCACACTCCTGTACTCACTGCCACACTCCTGTACTCACTGCCACACTCCTGTAACCACTGCCACCCTCCTGTATCCTCTGCCACCCTCCTGTACCCTCTGCCACCCTCCTGTACCCAGTGCCACACTCCTGTACTCTCTGCCACACTCCTGCACCCACTGCCACACTCCTGTACTCACTGCCACCCTCCTGTACTCTCTGCCACACTCCTGCACCCACTGCCACCCTCCTGTACCCACTGCCACCCTCCTGTACTCACTGCCACCCTCCTGTACTCACTGCCACACTCCTGTACTCACTGCCACACTCCTGTACCCACTGCCACCCTCCTGTATCCTCTGCCACCCTCCTGTACCCAGTGCCACACTCCTGTACCCAGTGCCACACTCCTGTACTCTCTGCCACACTCCTGTACTCTCTGCCACACTCCTGCACCCACTGCAACCCTCCTGTACTCTCTGCCACACTCCTGTAATCTCTGCCACACTCCTGTACTCTCTGCCACACTCCTGTACTCACTGCCACACTCCTGTACTCACTGCCACACTCCTGTACTCACTGCCACACTCCTGTACTCACTGCCACACTCCTGTACTCACTGCCACCCTCCTGTATCCTCTGCCACCCTCCTGTACCCTCTGCCACCCTCCTGTACCCTCTGCCACCCTCCTGTACTCTCTGCCACACTCCTGTACTCTCTGCCACCCTCCTGTACCCTCTGCCACCCTCCTGTACCCTCTGCCACCCTCCTGTACTCACTGCCACACAATCAGGAAGTAGAAGCAGTGCAGATTTATTTTGGGATTTGTATTGACTGTAAAAAGAACATGTTTTTTGTTTAAAGGTTATTATGCTTTTACATATCTTTTAGATCAGAGAGGAAGTTCTTAGTTTAGTTCCGCTTTAATTGAAAAACAAAATATGTAAAGTGTACCCCTCTTGTCGTACCGCCGGTCATGTCTCATGCATGTGATTTCTTTGATCAGCTGATAGATTTGCAAAGCTGGGATTTGCTGTGATCACATCCTGCTTTAGCACATGATGAAGACTAGCGAATCAGAGACTGACCTATCCATCACCTGACCAAACTGATCACATGCTTCTCCATAAGTTGTAGACAGTGCTGGATTTACCACAAAGCACTGCAGGCACACTCCCCTACCCAAGTCCCTCCCTCCCACCTTATCTATGCAGAGTCCCGAGTGGAGTGTAAATGAGAGATTACTCGCCCAGCTCTCGGCATTCCACTGACCAGATCTCCCTATACTTCCACTGCCACACTGCTGTACCCACTGCCACCCTCCTGTACACTCTGCCACACTCCAGTACTCTCTGCCACATTCCTGTACCCTCTGCCACATTCCTGTACCCACTGCCACATTCCTGTACCCACTGCCACACTCCAGTACTCTCTGCCACATTCCTGTACCCTCTGCCACACTCCAGTACTCTCTGCCACATTCCTGTACCCTCTGCCACATTCCTGTACCCTCTGCCACACTCCAGTACTCTCTGCCACATTCCTGTACCCTCTGCCACACTCCAGTACTCTCTGCCACATTCCTGTACCCTCTGCCACATTCCTGTACCCTCTGCCACATTCCTGTACCCACTGCCACATTCCTGTACCCTCTGCCACATTCCTGTACCCTCTGCCAAACTGCTGTAGCCACTGCCACACTCCTGTACTCACTGCCACACTCCTGTACTCTCTGCCACACTCCTGTACTCTCTGCCACACTCCTGCACCCTCTGCCACATTCCTGTACCCTCTGCCACATTCCTGTACCCACTGCCACATTCCTGTACCCACTGCCACACTCCAGTACTCTCTGCCACATTCCTGTACCCTCTGCCACATTCCTGTACCCACTGCCACATTCCTGTACCCACTGCCACACTCCAGTACTCTCTGCCACATTCCTGTACCCTCTGCCACACTCCAGTACTCTCTGCCACATTCATGTACCCTCTGCCACATTCCTGTACCCTCTGCCACACTCCAGTACTCTCTGCCACATTCCTGTACCCTCTGCCACACTCCAGTACTCTCTGCCACATTCCTGTACCCTCTGCCACATTCCTGTACCCTCTGCCACATTCCTGTACCCACTGCCACATTCCTGTACCCTCTGCCACATTCCTGTACCCTCTGCCAAACTGCTGTAGCCACTGCCACACTCCTGTACTCACTGCCACACTCCTGTACTCTCTGCCACACTCCTGTACTCTCTGCCACACTCCTGTACTCTCTGCCACACTCCTGCACCCACTGCCACCCTCCTGTACTCTCTGCCACACTCATGCACCCACTGCCACCCTCCTGTACTCACTGCCACACTCCTGTACTCACTGCCACACTCCTGTACTCACTGCCACACTCCTGTATCCTCTGCCACACTCCTGTACTCTCTGCCACACTCCTGTACTCTCTGCCACACTCCTGCACCCACTGCCACACTCCTGTACTCACTGCCACACTCCTGTACTCACTGCCACACTCCTGTACCCACTGCCACCCTCCTGTACCCTCTGCCACCCTCCTGTACCCTCTGCCACACTCCTGTACTCACTGCCACACTCCTGTACTCACTGCCACATTCCTGTACCCACTGCCACCCTCCTGTATCCTCTGCCACCCTCCTGTATCCTCTGCCACCCTCCTGTACTCTCTGCCACACTCCTGTACTCACTGCCACACTCCTGTACCCACTGCCACCCTCCTGTATCCTGTGCCACACTCCTGTACCCTCTGCCACCCTCCTGTACTCTCTGCCACACTCCTGTACTCACTGCCACACTCCTGTACTCACTGCCACACTCCTGTACCCACTGCCACCCTCCTGTATCCTGTGCCACACTCCTGTACCCTCTGCCACCCTCCTGTACCCTCTGCCACCCTCCTGTACCCTGTGGCACACTCCTGTACCCACTGCCACACTCCTGTACCCACTGCCACACTCCTGTACCCACTGCCACACTCCTGTATCCTCTGCCACCCTCCTGTATCCTCTGCCACCCTCCTGTACCCTCTGCCACCCTCCTGTACCCTCTGCCACACTCCTGTACTCTCTGCCACACTCCTGCACCCACTGCCACCCTCCTGTATCCTCTGCCACCCTCCTGTACCCTCTGCCACCCTCCTGTACCCTCTGCCACCCTCCTGTACTCTCTGCCACACTCCTGTATCCTCTGCCACCCTCCTGTACTCACTGCCACACTCCTGTACCCACTGCCACACTCCTGTATCCTCTGCCACCCTCCTGTACTCTCTGCCACACTCCTGTACTCACTGCCACACTCCTGTATCCTGTGCCACACTCCTGTACTCTCTGCCACACTCCTGTACTCACTGCCACACTCCTGTACTCACTGCCACACTCCTGCACCCACTGCCACCCTCCTGTATCCTCTGCCACCCTCCTGTACCCTCTGCCACCCTCCTGTACTCTCTGCCACACTCCTGTACTCTCTGCCACACTCCTGCACCCACTGCCACCCTCCTGTATCCTCTGCCACCCTCCTGTACCCTCTGCCACCCTCCTGTACCCAGTGCCACACTCCTGTACTCTCTGCCACACTCCTGCACCCACTGCCACCCTCCTGTATCCTCTGCCACCCTCCTGTACCCTCTGCCACCCTCCTGTACTCTCTGCCACCCTCCTGTACTCTCTGCCACACTCCTGTACTCACTGCCACCCTCCTGTACCCACTGCCACACACCTGTACTCACTGCCACACTCCTGTACCCACTGCCACCCTCCTGTATCCTCTGCCACCCTCCTGTACCCTCTGCCACACTCCTGTACTCACTGCCACACTCCTGTACCCACTGCCACCCTCCTGTATCCTCTGCCACCCTCCTGTACCCTCTGCCACCCTCCTGTACCCAGTGCCACACTCCTGTACTCTCTGCCACACTCCTGTACTCTCTGCCACCCTCCTGTACCCTCTGCCACCCTCCTGTACTCACTGCCACACTCCTGTACTCACTGCCACACAATCAGGAAGTAGAAGCAGTGCAGATTTATTTTGGGATTTGTATTGACTGTAAAAAGAACATGTTTTTTGTTTAAAGGTTATTATGCTTTTACATATCTTTTAGATCAGAGAGGAAGTTCTTAGTTTAGTTCCGCTTTAATTGAAAAACAAAATATGTAAAGTGTACCCCTCTTGTCGTACCGCCGGTCATGTCTCATGCATGTGATTTCTTTGATCAGCTGATAGATTTGCAAAGCTCGGATTTGCTGTGATCACATCCTGCTTTAGCACATGATGAAGACTAGCGAATCAGAGACTGACCTATCCATCACCTGACCAAACTGATCACATGCTTCTCCATAAGTTGTAGACAGTGCTGGATTTACCACAAAGCACTGCAGGCACACTCCCCTACCCAAGTCCCTCCCTCCCACCTTATCTATGCAGAGTCCCGAGTGGAGTGTAAATGAGAGATTACTCGCCCAGCTCTCGGCATTCCACTGACCAGATCTCCCTATACTTCCACTGCCACACTGCTGTACCCACTGCCACCCTCCTGTACACTCTGCCACACTCCAGTACTCTCTGCCACATTCCTGTACCCTCTGCCACATTCCTGTACCCACTGCCACATTCCTGTACCCACTGCCACATTCCTGTACCCACTGCCACATTCCTGTACCCACTGCCACATTCCTGTACCCACTGCCACACTCCAGTACTCTCTGCCACATTCCTGTACCCTCTGCCACACTCCAGTACTCTCTGCCACATTCCTGTACCCTCTGCCACATTCCTGTACCCTCTGCCACACTCCAGTACTCTCTGCCACATTCCTGTACCCTCTGCCACACTCCAGTACTCTCTGCCACATTCCTGTACCCTCTGCCACATTCCTGTACCCTCTGCCACATTCCTGTACCCACTGCCACATTCCTGTACCCTCTGCCACATTCCTGTACCCTCTGCCAAACTGCTGTAGCCACTGCCACACTCCTGTACTCACTGCCACACTCCTGTACTCTCTGCCACACTCCTGTACTCTCTGCCACACTCCTGCACCCTCTGCCACATTCCTGTACCCTCTGCCACATTCCTGTACCCACTGCCACATTCCTGTACCCACTGCCACACTCCAGTACTCTCTGCCACATTCCTGTACCCTCTGCCACATTCCTGTACCCACTGCCACATTCCTGTACCCACTGCCACACTCCAGTACTCTCTGCCACATTCCTGTACCCTCTGCCACACTCCAGTACTCTCTGCCACATTCCTGTACCCTCTGCCACATTCCTGTACCCTCTGCCACACTCCAGTACTCTCTGCCACATTCCTGTACCCTCTGCCACACTCCAGTACTCTCTGCCACATTCCTGTACCCTCTGCCACATTCCTGTACCCTCTGCCACATTCCTGTACCCACTGCCACATTCCTGTACCCTCTGCCACATTCCTGTACCCTCTGCCAAACTGCTGTAGCCACTGCCACACTCCTGTACTCTCTGCCACACTCCTGCACCCACTGCCACCCTCCTGTACTCACTGCCACACTCCTGTACTCACTGCCACACTCCTGTACTCACTGCCACACTCCTGTATCCTCTGCCACACTCCTGTACTCTCTGCCACACTCCTGTACTCTCTGCCACACTCCTGTACTCTCTGCCACACTCCTGCACCCACTGCCACACTCCTGTACTCACTGCCACACTCCTGTACTCACTGCCACACTCCTGTACCCACTGCCACCCTCCTGTACCCTCTGCCACCCTCCTGTACCCTCTGCCACACTCCTGTACTCACTGCCACACTCCTGTACTCACTGCCACATTCCTGTACCCACTGCCACCCTCCTGTATCCTCTGCCACCCTCCTGTATCCTCTGCCACCCTCCTGTACTCTCTGCCACACTCCTGTACTCACTGCCACACTCCTGTACCCACTGCCACCCTCCTGTATCCTGTGCCACACTCCTGTACCCTCTGCCACCCTCCTGTACTCTCTGCCACACTCCTGTACTCACTGCCACACTCCTGTACCCACTGCCACCCTCCTGTATCCTGTGCCACACTCCTGTACCCTCTGCCACCCTCCTGTACCCTCTGCCACCCTCCTGTACCCTGTGGCACACTCCTGTACCCACTGCCACACTCCTGTACCCACTGCCACACTCCTGTACCCACTGCCACACTCCTGTATCCTCTGCCACCCTCCTGTATCCTCTGCCACCCTCCTGTACCCTCTGCCACCCTCCTGTACCCTCTGCCACCCTCCTGTACCCTCTGCCACACTCCTGTACTCTCTGCCACACTCCTGCACCCACTGCCACCCTCCTGTATCCTCTGCCACCCTCCTGTATCCTCTGCCACCCTCCTGTACCCTCTGCCACCCTCCTGTACTCTCTGCCACACTCCTGTATCCTCTGCCACCCTCCTGTACTCACTGCCACACTCCTGTACCCACTGCCACACTCCTGTATCCTCTGCCACACTCCTGTACTCTCTGCCACACTCCTGTACTCACTGCCACACTCCTGTACCCACTGCCACCCTCCTGTATCCTGTGCCACACTCCTGTACTCTCTGCCACACTCCTGTACTCACTGCCACACTCCTGCACCCACTGCCACCCTCCTGTATCCTCTGCCACCCTCCTGTACCCTCTGCCACCCTCCTGTACTCTCTGCCACACTCCTGTACTCTCTGCCACACTCCTGTACTCTCTGCCACACTCCTGTACTCTCTGCCACACTCCTGCACCCACTGCCACCCTCCTGTATCCTCTGCCACCCTCCTGTACCCTCTGCCACCCTCCTGTACCCAGTGCCACACTCCTGTACTCTCTGCCACACTCCTGCACCCACTGCCACCCTCCTGTACCCTCTGCCACCCTCCTGTACCCTCTGCCACCCTCCTGTACTCTCTGCCACCCTCCTGTACTCTCTGCCACACTCCTGTACTCACTGCCACCCTCCTGTACCCACTGCCACACACCTGTACTCACTGCCACACTCCTGTACCCACTGCCACCCTCCTGTATCCTCTGCCACCCTCCTGTACCCTCTGCCACACTCCTGTACTCACTGCCACACTCCTGTACCCACTGCCACCCTCCTGTATCCTCTGCCACCCTCCTGTACCCTCTGCCACCCTCCTGTACCCAGTGCCACACTCCTGTACTCTCTGCCACACTCCTGTACTCTCTGCCACACTCCTGCACCCACTGCCACACTCCTGTATCCTCTGCCACCCTCCTGTACCCTCTGCCACCCTCCTGTACTCACTGCCACACTCCTGCACCCACTGCCACCCTCCTGTATCCTCTGCCACCCTCCTGTACCCTCTGCCACCCTCTTGTACTCTCTGCCACACTCCTGTACCCTCTGCCACACTCCTGTACCCTCTGCCACACTCCTGTACCCTCTGCCACACTCCTGTACTCTCTGCCATGCTCCTGTACTCTCTGCCACGCTCCTGTACTCTCTGCCACACTCCTGCACCCACTGCTAACGTCCTGTATCCTCTGCCACCCTCCTGTACCCTCTGCCACCCTCCTGTACTCTCTGCCACACTCCTGTACTCTCTGCCACACTCCTGTACTCTCTGCCACACACCTGTACTCACTGCCACACTCCTGTACCCACTGCCACCCTCCTGTATCCTGTGCCACACTCCTGTACTCTCTGCCACACTCCTGTACTCTCTGCCACACTCCTGTACTCACTGCCACACTCCTGCACCCACTGCCACCCTCCTGCACCCACTGCCACCCTCCTGTACCCTCTGCCACCCTCCTGTACCCTCTGCCACACTCCTGTACTCACGGCCACACTCCTGTACTCACTGCCACACTCCTGTACCCACTGCCACCCTCCTGTACTCTCTGCCACCCTCCTGTACTCTCTGCCACCCTCCTGTACTCTCTGCCACACTCCTGTACTCTCTGCCACACTCCTGTACCCACTGCCACCCTCCTGTATCCTGTGCCACACTCCTGTACTCTTTGCCACACTCCTGTACTCACTGCCACACTCCTGTACTCACTGCCACACTCCTGCACCCACTGCCACCCTCCTGTATCCTCTGCCACCCTCCTGTACCCTCTGCCACCCTCCTGTACTCACTGCCACACTCCTGTACTCACTGCCACACTCCTGTACCCACTGCCACCCTCCTGTATCCTCTGCCACCCTCCTGTACCCTCTGCCACCCTCCTGTACCCAGTGCCACACTCCTGTACTCTCTGCCACACTCCTGCACCCACTGCCACCCTCCTGTATCCTCTGCCAACCTCCTGTACCCTCTGCCACCCTCTTGTACTCTCTGCCACCCTCTTGTACTCTCTGCCACACTCCTGTACTCACTGCCACACTCCTGTATCCTCTGCCACCCTCCTGTACCCACTGCCACACACGTGTCCTCACTGCCACACTCCTGTACCCACTGCCACCCTCCTGTATCCTCTGCCACACTCCTGTACTCTCTGCCACACTCCTGTACTCACTGCCACCCTCCTGTACCCTCTGCCACCCTCCTGTACCCTCTGCCACCCTCCTGTACCCACTGCCACACTCCTGTACCCACTGCCACACTCCTGTACCCACTGCCACACTCCTGTACCCTCTGCCACACTCCTGCACCCCCTGCCACACTCCTGTACCCACTGCCACACTCCTGTACCCTCTGCCACACTCCTGCACCCCTGCCACACTGCTGTACCCACTGACACAGTCCTGTACCCACTGCCACAGTCCTGTACCCTCTGCCACACTCCTGCACCCCCTGCCACACTCCTGCACCCTCTGCCACACTCCTGCACTCCCTGCCACACTGCTGTACCCACTGCGACACTGCTGTACCCTCTGCCACACTGCTGTACCCACTGCCACACTGCTGTACTCTCTGCCACACTCCTGTACCCACTGCCACCCTCCTGTATCCTCTGCCACCCTCCTGTACCCTCTGCCACCCTCCTGTACCCTCTGCCACATTCCTGTACCCTCTGCCACACTGCTGTACCCACTGCCACACTGCTGTACTCTCTGCCACACTCCTGTACTCACTGCCACCTCCTGTACCCACTGCCACCCTCCTGTACCCTCTGCCACATTCCTGTACCCACTGCCACCCTCCTGTATCCTCTACCACACTCCTGTACCCACTGCTACCCTCCTGTATCCTCTGCCACCCTCCTGTACCCACTGCCACATTCCTGTACCCTCTGCCACACTGCTGTACCCACTGCCACACTCCTGTACTCACTGCCACACTCCTGTACTCACTGCCACCCTCCTGTACCCTCTGCCACACTGCTGTACCCACTGCCACACTCCTGTACTCTCTGCCACACTCCTGTACTCACTGCCACCCTCCTGTATCCTCTGCCACCCTCCTGTACCCTCTGCCACCCTCCTGTATCCTCTGCCACACTCCTGTACCCAGTGCCACCCTCCTGTAACCAGTGCCACACTCCTGTACCCTCTGCCACATTGCTGCACCCACTGCCACACTCCTGTACCCACTGCCACACTCCTGTACTCACTGCCACACTCCTGTACCCTCTGCCACACTCCTGTACCCTCTGCCACACTCCTGTACCCTCTGCCACGCTCCTGTACCCACTGCCACACTCCTGTATCCTCTGCCACACTCCTGTACTCTCTGCCAAACTCCTGTACCCACTGCCACATTGCTGCACCCACTGCCACACTCCTGTACCCACTACCACACTCCTGCACCCTCTGCCACACTCCTGCACCCTCTGCCACACTCCTGCACCCTCTGCCACACTCCTGTACCCACTGCCACACTGCTGTATCCTCTGCCACACTGCTGTATCCTCTGCCACACTCCTGTATCCTCTGCCACCCTCCTGTACCCTCTGCCATATTCCTGTACCCACTGCCACACTCCTGTACTCTCTGTCACACTCCTGTACTCACTGCCACCCTCCTGTATCCTCTGCCACACTCCTGTACCCACTGCTACCCTCCTGTATCCTCTGCCACCCTCCTGTACCCACTGCCACATTCCTGTACCCTCTGCCACACTGCTGTACCCACTGCCACACTCCTGTACTCACTGCCACACTTCTGTACTCACTGCCACCCTCCTGTATCCTCTGCCACCCTCCTGTACCCTCTGCCACACTGCTGTACCCACTGCCACACTCCTGTACTCTCTGCCACACTCCTGTACTCTCTGCCACACTCCTGTATCCTCTGTCACCCACCTGTACCCTCTACCACCCTCCTGTATCCTCTGCCACCCTCCTGTACCCAGTGCCACCCTCCTGTAACCAGTGCCACACTCCTGTACCCTCTGCCACATTGCTGCACCCACTGCCACACTCCTGTAGCCACTGCCACACTCCTGTAGCCACTGCCACACTCCTGTACTCACTGCCACACTCCTGTACCCTCTGCCACACTCCTGTACCCTCTGCCACACTCCTGTACTCTCTGCCACACTCCTGTACCCACTGCCACACTCCTGTACTCACTGCCACACTCCTGTAGCCACTGCCACACTCCTGTAGCCACTGCCACACTCCTGTAGCCACTGCCACACTCCTGTACTCACTGCCACACTCCTGTACCCTCTGCCACACTCCTGTACCCTCTGCCACACTCCTGTACTCTCTGCCACACTCCTGTACTCTCTGCCACACTCCTGTACCCTCTGCCACACTCCTGTACCCACTGCCACACTCCTGTATCCTCTGCCACACTCCTGTACTCTCTGCCAAACTCCTGTACCCACTGCCACATTGCTGCACCCACTGCCACACTCCTGTACCCACTACCACACTCCTGCACCCTCTGCCACACTCCTGCACCCTCTGCCACACTCCTGTACCCTCTGCCACACTCCTGTACCCACTGCCACACTGCTGTATCCTCTGCCACACTGCTGTATCCTCTGCCACACTCCTGTACCCACTGCCACACTGCTGTATCCTCTGCCACCCTCCTGTACCCTCTGCCACACTGCTGTGCTCTCTGCCACACTCCTGCAACCACTGCCACACTCCTGTACAGACTAACACACTTCTGCATCCTCTGCCACACTTCTGCACCCACTGCCACACTCCTGTACTTACTGCCACCCTCCTGTATCCTCTGCGACACTCCTGTACCCACTGACACAGTCCTGTACCCACTGACACACTCCTGTATTCTCTGCCACACTCCTGTACCCACTGCCACACTCCTGCACCCTCTGCCACACTCCTGCACCCTCTGCCACACTCCTGCACCCTCTGCCACACTCCTGCACCCTCTGCCACACTCCTGCTCCCACTGCCACACTCCTGCACCCACTGCCACACTCCTGCACCCACTGCCACACTCCTGCACCCACTGCCACACTGCTGTACCCTCTACCACACTGCTGCACCCTCTACCACACTTCAGTACTCTCTGCCACACTCCTGTACCCTCTGCCACACTCCTGTACCCTCTGCCACACTCCTGTACCCTCTGCCACACTCCTGTACCCTCTGCCACACTCCTGTATCCTCTGCCACACTCCTGTATCCTCTGCCACACTCCTGTATCCTCTACTCACTGCCACACTCCTGTACCCTCTGCCACACTCCTGTATCCTCTGCCACACTCCTGTATCCTCTGCCACACTCCTGTACCCTCTGCCACACTCCTGCACCCACTGCCACACTCCTGTACCCTCTGCCACACTCCTGTATCCTCTGCCACACTCCTGTATCCTCTGCCACACTCCTGTACCCTCTGCCACACTCCTGTACCCTCTGCCACACTCCTGCACCCACTGCCACACTCCTGTACCCTCTGCCACACTCCTGTACCCTCTGCCACACTCCTGTATCCTCTGCCACACTCCTGTATCCTCTGCCACACTCCTGTATCCTCTGCCACACTCCTGTACCCTCTGCCACACTCCTGTACCCTCTGCCACACTCCTGTACCCACTGCCACACTCCTGTACCCACTGCCACACTCCTGCACCCTCTGCTACACTCCTGTACCCTCTGCCACACTCCTGTACTCTCTGCCAAACTCCTGTACACACTGCCACACTGCTGTACCCTCTGCCACACTCCTGCACCCTCTGCCACACTGCTGTGCTCTCTGCCACACTCCTGCAACCACTGCCACACTCCTGTACAGACTAACACACTTCTGCACCCACTGCCACACTCCTGTACTTACTGCCACCATCTTGTATCCTCTGCCACACTCCTGTACTCACTGCCACACTCCTGTACTCACTGCCACACTCCTGTACCCACTGCCACACTCCTGTATCCTGTGCCACACTCCTGTACCCTCTGCCACCCTCCTGTACCCTCTGCCACCCTCCTGTACCCTGTGGCACACTCCTGTACCTACTGCCACACTCCTGTACCCACTGCCACACTCCTGTACCCACTGCCACACTCCTGTACCCACTGCCACACTCCTGTATCCTCTGCCACCCTCCTGTATCCTCTGCCACCCTCCTGTACCCTCTGCCACCCTCCTGTACCCTCTGCCACAATCCTGTACTCTCTGCCACACTCCTGCACCCACTGCCACCCTCCTGTATCCTCTGCCACCCTCCTGTATCCTCTGCCACCCTCCTGTACCCTCTGCCACCCTCCTGTACTCTCTGCCACACTCCTGTATCCTCTGCCACCCTCCTGTACTCACTGCCACACTCCTGTACCCACTGCCACACTCCTGTATCCTCTGCCACCCTCCTGTACTCTCTGCCACACTCCTGTACTCACTGCCACACTCCTGTACCCACTGCCACCCTCCTGTATCCTGTGCCACACTCCTGTACTCTCTGCCACACTCCTGTACTCACTGCCACACTCCTGTACTCACTGCCACACTCCTGCACCCACTGCCACCCTCCTGTATCCTCTGCCACCCTCCTGTACCCTCTGCCACCCTCCTGTACTCTCTGCCACACCCCTGTACTCTCTGCCACACTCCTGCACCCACTGCCACCCTCCTGTATCCTCTGCCACCCTCCTGTACCCTCTGCCACCCTCCTGTACCCAGTGCCACACTCCTGTACTCTCTGCCACACTCCTGCACCCACTGCCACCCTCCTGTATCCACTGCCACCCTCCTGTACCCTCTGCCACCCTCCTGTACTCTCTGCCACCCTCCTGTACTCTCTGCCACCCTCCTGTACTCACTGCCACCCTCCTGTACCCACTGCCACACACCTGTACTCACTGCCACACTCCTGTACCCACTGCCACCCTCCTGTATCCTCTGCCACCCTCCTGTACCCTCTGCCACACTCCTGTACTCACTGCCACACTCCTGTACCCACTGCCACCCTCCTGTATCCTCTGCCACCCTCCTGTACCCTCTGCCACCCTCCTGTACCCAGTGCCACACTCCTGTACTCTCTGCCACACTCCTGTACTCTCTGCCACACTCCTGTACCCTCTGCCACCCTCCTGTACTCACTGCCACACTCCTGTACTCACTGCCACACAATCAGGAAGTAGAAGCAGTGCAGATTTATTTTGGGATTTGTATTGACTGTAAAAAGAACATGTTTTTTGTTTAAAGGTTATTATGCTTTTACATATCTTTTAGATCAGAGAGGAAGTTCTTAGTTTAGTTCCGCTTTAATTGAAAAACAAAATATGTAAAGTGTACCCCTCTTGTCGTACCGCCGGTCATGTCTCATGCATGTGATTTCTTTGATCAGCTGATAGATTTGCAAAGCTCGGATTTGCTGTGATCACATCCTGCTTTAGCACATGATGAAGACTAGCGAATCAGAGACTGACCTATCCATCACCTGACCAAACTGATCACATGCTTCTCCATAAGTTGTAGACAGTGCTGGATTTACCACAAAGCACTGCAGGCACACTCCCCTACCCAAGTCCCTCCCTCCCACCTTATCTATGCAGAGTCCCGAGTGGAGTGTAAATGAGAGATTACTCGCCCAGCTCTCGGCATTCCACTGACCAGATCTCCCTATACTTCCACTGCCACACTGCTGTACCCACTGCCACCCTCCTGTACACTCTGCCACACTCCAGTACTCTCTGCCACATTCCTGTACCCTCTGCCACATTCCTGTACCCACTGCCACATTCCTGTACCCACTGCCACACTCCAGTACTCTCTGCCACATTCCTGTACCCTCTGCCACACTCCAGTACTCTCTGCCACATTCCTGTACCCTCTGCCACATTCCTGTACCCTCTGCCACACTCCAGTACTCTCTGCCACATTCCTGTACCCTCTGCCACACTCCAGTACTCTCTGCCACATTCCTGTACCCTCTGCCACATTCCTGTACCCTCTGCCACATTCCTGTACCCACTGCCACATTCCTGTACCCTCTGCCACATTCCTGTACCCTCTGCCAAACTGCTGTAGCCACTGCCACACTCCTGTACTCACTGCCACACTCCTGTACTCTCTGCCACACTCCTGTACTCTCTGCCACACTCCTGCACCCTCTGCCACATTCCTGCACCCTCTGCCACATTCCTGTACCCACTGCCACATTCCTGTACCCACTGCCACACTCCAGTACTCTCTGCCACATTCCTGTACCCTCTGCCACATTCCTGTACCCACTGCCACATTCCTGTACCCACTGCCACACTCCAGTACTCTCTGCCACATTCCTGTACCCTCTGCCACACTCCAGTACTCTCTGCCACATTCCTGTACCCTCTGCCACATTCCTGTACCCTCTGCCACACTCCAGTACTCTCTGCCACATTCCTGTACCCTCTGCCACACTCCAGTACTCTCTGCCACATTCCTGTACCCTCTGCCACATTCCTGTACCCTCTGCCACATTCCTGTACCCACTGCCACATTCCTGTACCCTCTGCCACATTCCTGTACCCTCTGCCAAACTGCTGTAGCCACTGCCACACTCCTGTACTCACTGCCACACTCCTGTACTCTCTGCCACACTCCTGTACTCTCTGCCACACTCCTGCACCCACTGCCACCCTCCTGTACTCTCTGCCACACTCCTGCACCCACTGCCACCCTCCTGTACTCACTGCCACACTCCTGTACTCACTGCCACACTCCTGTACTCACTGCCACACTCCTGTATCCTCTGCCACACTCCTGTACTCTCTGCCACACTCCTGTACTCTCTGCCACACTCCTGCACCCACTGCCACACTCCTGTACTCACTGCCACACTCCTGTACTCACTGCCACACCCCTGTACCCACTGCCACCCTCCTGTACCCTCTGCCACACTCCTGTACCCACTGCCACACTCCTGTACTCACTGCCACACTCCTGTACTCACTGCCACATTCCTGTACCCACTGCCACCCTCCTGTATCCTCTGCCACCCTCCTGTATCCTCTGCCACCCTCCTGTACTCTCTGCCACACTCCTGTACTCACTGCCACACTCCTGTACCCACTGCCACCCTCCTGTATCCTGTGCCACACTCCTGTACCCTCTGCCACCCTCCTGTACTCTCTGCCACCCTCCTGTACTCACTGCCACACTCCTGTACTCACTGCCACACTCCTGTACCCACTGCCACCCTCCTGTATCCTGTGCCACACTCCTGTACCCTCTGCCACCCTCCTGTACCCTCTGCCACCCTCCTGTACCCTGTGGCACACTCCTGTACCCACTGCCACACTCCTGTACCCACTGCCACACTCCTGTACCCACTGCCACACTCCTGTACCCACTGCCACACTCCTGTATCCTCTGCCACCCTCCTGTACCCTCTGCCACCCTCCTGTACCCTCTGCCACACTCCTGTACTCTCTGCCACACTCCTGCACCCACTGCCACCCTCCTGTATCCTCTGCCACCCTCCTGTATCCTCTGCCACCCTCCTGTACCCTCTGCCACCCTCCTGTACTCTCTGCCACACTCCTGTATCCTCTGCCACCCTCCTGTACTCACTGCCACACTCCTGTACCCACTGCCACACTCCTGTATCCTCTGCCACCCTCCTGTACTCTCTGCCACACTCCTGTACTCACTGCCACACTCCTGTACCCACTGCCACCCTCCTGTATCCTGTGCCACACTCCTGTACTCTCTGCCACACTCCTGTACTCACTGCCACACTCCTGTACTCACTGCCACACTCCTGCACCCACTGCCACCCTCCTGTATCCTCTGCCACCCTCCTGTACCCTCTGCCACCCTCCTGTACTCTCTGCCACACTCCTGTACTCTCTGCCACACTCCTGTACTCTCTGCCACACTCCTGCACCCACTGCCACCCTCCTGTACCCTCTGCCACCCTCCTGTACCCTCTGCCACCCTCCTGTACCCAGTGCCACACTCCTGTACTCTCTGCCACACTCCTGCACCCACTGCCACCCTCCTGTATCCTCTGCCACCCTCCTGTACCCTCTGCCACCCTCCTGTACTCTCTGCCACCCTCCTGTACTCTCTGCCACACTCCTGTACTCACTGCCACCCTCCTGTACCCACTGCCACACACCTGTACTCACTGCCACACTCCTGTACCCACTGCCACCCTCCTGTATCCTCTGCCACCCTCCTGTACCCTCTGCCACACTCCTGTACTCACTGCCACACTCCTGTACCCACTGCCACCCTCCTGTATCCTCTGCCACCCTCCTGTACCCTCTGCCACCCTCCTGTACCCAGTGCCACACTCCTGTACTCTCTGCCACACTCCTGTACTCTCTGCCACACTCCTGCACCCACTGCCACACTCCTGTATCCTCTGCCACCCTCCTGTACCCTCTGCCACCCTCCTGTACTCACTGCCACACTCCTGCACCCACTGCCACCCTCCTGTATCCTCTGCCACCCTCCTGTACCCTCTGCCACCCTCTTGTACTCTCTGCCACACTCCTGTACCCTCTGCCACACTCCTGTACCCTCTGCCACACTCCTGTACCCTCTGCCACACTCCTGTACCCTCTGCCACACTCCTGTACTCTCTGCCACGCTCCTGTACTCTCTGCCACGCTCCTGTACTCTCTGCCACACTCCTGCACCCACTGCTAACGTCCTGTATCCTCTGCCACCCTCCTGTACCCTCTGCCACCCTCCTGTACTCTCTGCCACACTCCTGTACTCTCTGCCACACTCCTGTACTCACTGCCACACTCCTGTACCCACTGCCACCCTCCTGTATCCTGTGCCACACTCCTGTACTCTCTGCCACACTCCTGTACTCTCTGCCACACTCCTGTACTCACTGCCACACTCCTGCACCCACTGCCACCCTCCTGCACCCACTGCAACCCTCCTGTACCCTCTGCCACCCTCCTGTACCCTCTGCCACACTCCTGTACTCACGGCCACACTCCTGTACTCACTGCCACACTCCTGTACCCACTGCCACCCTCCTGTACTCTCTGCCACCCTCCTGTACTCTCTGCCACCCTCCTGTACTCTCTGCCACACTCCTGTACTCTCTGCCACACTCCTGTACCCACTGCCACCCTCCTGTATCCTGTGCCACACTCCTGTACTCTTTGCCACACTCCTGTACTCACTGCCACACTCCTGTACTCACTGCCACACTCCTGCACCCACTGCCACCCTCCTGTATCCTCTGCCACCCTCCTGTACCCTCTGCCACCCTCCTGTACTCACTGCCACACTCCTGTACTCACTGCCACACTCCTGTACCCACTGCCACCCTCCTGTATCCTCTGCCACCCTCCTGTACCCTCTGCCACCCTCCTGTACCCAGTGCCACACTCCTGTACTCTCTGCCACACTCCTGCACCCACTGCCACCCTCCTGTATCCTCTGCCAACCTCCTGTACCCTCTGCCACCCTCTTGTACTCTCTGCCACCCTCTTGTACTCTCTGCCACACTCCTGTATCCTCTGCCACCCTCCTGTACCCACTGCCACACACGTGTCCTCACTGCCACACTCCTGTACCCACTGCCACCCTCCTGTATCCTCTGCCACACTCCTGTACTCTCTGCCACCCTCCTGTACTCACTGCCACCCTCCTGTACCCTCTGCCACCCTCCTGTATCCTCTGCCACCCTCCTGTACCCACTGCCACACTCCTGTACCCACTGCCACCCTCCTGTATCCTCTGCCACCCTCCTGTACCCTCTGCCACCCTCCTGTACCCTCTGCCACATTCCTGTACCCTCTGCCACACTGCTGTACCCACTGCCACACTCCTGTACTCTCTGCCACACTCCTGTACTCACTGCCACCTCCTGTACCCACTGCCACCCTCCTGTACCCTCTGCCACATTCCTGTACCCACTGCCACCCTCCTGTATCCTCTACCACACTCCTGTACCCACTGCTACCCTCCTGTATCCTCTGCCACCCTCCTGTACCCACTGCCACATTCCTGTACCCTCTGCCACACTGCTGTACCCACTGCCACACTCCTGTACTCACTGCCACACTCCTGTACTCACTGCCACCCTCCTGTATCCTCTGCCACCCTCCTGTACCCTCTGCCACACTGCTGTACCCACTGCCACACTCCTGTACTCTCTGCCACACTCCTGTACTCACTGCCACCCTCCTGTATCCTCTGCCACCCTCCTGTACCCTCTGCCACCCTCCTGTATCCTCTGCCACCCTCCTGTACCCAGTGCCACCCTCCTGTAACCAGTGCCACACTCCTGTACCCTCTGCCACATTGCTGCACCCACTGCCACACTCCTGTACCCACTGCCACACTCCTGTACTCACTGCCACACTCCTGTACCCTCTGCCACACTCCTGTACCCTCTGCCACACTCCTGTACCCTCTGCCACGCTCCTGTACCCACTGCCACACTCCTGTATCCTCTGCCACACTCCTGTACTCTCTGCCAAACTCCTGTACCCACTGCCACATTGCTGCACCCACTACCACACTCCTGCACCCTCTGCCACACTCCTGCACCCTCTGCCACACTCCTGCACCCTCTGCCACACTCCTGCACCCTCTGCCACACTCCTGTACCCACTGCCACACTGCTGTATCCTCTGCCACACTGCTGTATCCTCTGCCACTTTCCTGTATCCTCTGCCACCCTCCTGTACCCTCTGCCATATTCCTGTACCCACTGCCACACTCCTGTACTCTCTGTCACACTCCTGTACTCACTGCCACCCTCCTGTATCCTCTGCCACACTCCTGTACCCACTGCTACCCTCCTGTATCCTCTGCCACCCTCCTGTACCCACTGCCACATTCCTGTACCCTCTGCCACACTGCTGTACCCACTGCCACACTCCTGTACTCACTGCCACACTTCTGTACTCACTGCCACCCTCCTGTATCCTCTGCCACCCTCCTGTACCCTCTGCCACACTGCTGTACCCACTGCCACACTCCTGTACTCTCTGCCACACTCCTGTACTCTCTGCCACACTCCTGTATCCTCTGCCACCCACCTGTACCCTCTGCCACCCTCCTGTATCCTCTGCCACCCTCCTGTACCCAGTGCCACCCTCCTGTAACCAGTGCCACATTGCTGCACCCACTGCCACACTCCTGTAGCCACTGCCACACTCCTGTAGCCACTGCCACACTCCTGTAGCCACTGCCACACTCCTGTACCCTCTGCCACACTCCTGTACCCTCTGCCACACTCCTGTACCCTCTGCCACACTCCTGTACCCTCTGCCACACTCCTGTACCCACTGCCACACTCCTGTACCCACTGCCACACTCCTGTACTCACTGCCACACTCCTGTAGCCACTGCCACACTCCTGTAGCCACTGCCACACTCCTGTACTCACTGCCACACTCCTGTACCCTCTGCCACACTCCTGTACCCTCTGCCACACTCCTGTACTCTCTGCCACACTCCTGTACTCTCTGCCACACTCCTGTACCCTCTGCCACACTCCTGTACCCACTGCCACACTCCTGTATCCTCTGCCACACTCCTGTACTCTCTGCCAAACTCCTGTACCCACTGCCACATTGCTGCACCCACTGCCACACTCCTGTACCCACTACCACACTCCTGCACCCTCTGCCACACTCCTGCACCCTCTGCCACACTCCTGTACCCTCTGCCACACTCCTGTACCCACTGCCACACTGCTGTATCCTCTGCCACACTGCTGTATCCTCTGCCACACTCCTGTACCCACTGCCACACTGCTGTATCCTCTGCCACCCTCCTGTACCCTCTGCCACACTGCTGTGCTCTCTGCCACACTCCTGCAACCACTGCCACACTCCTGTACAGACTAACACACTTCTGCATCCTCTGCCACACTCCTGCACCCACTGCCACACTCCTGTACTTACTGCCACCCTCCTGTATCCTCTGCGACACTCCTGTACCCACTGACACAGTCCTGTACCCACTGACACACTCCTGTATTCTCTGCCACACTCCTGTACCCACTGCCACACTCCTGCACCCTCTGCCACACTCCTGCACCCTCTGCCACACTCCTGCTCCCACTGCCACACTCCTGCACCCACTGCCACACTCCTGCACCCACTGCCACACTCCTGCACCCACTGCCACACTGCTGTACCCTCTACCACACTGCTGCACCCTCTACCACACTTCAGTACTCTCTGCCACACTCCTGTACCCTCTGCCACACTCCTGTACCCTCTGCCACACTCCTGTACCCTCTGCCACACTCCTGTATCCTCTGCCACACTCCTGTATCCTCTGCCACACTCCTGTATCCTCTACTCACTGCCACACTCCTGTACCCTCTGCCACACTCCTGTATCCTCTGCCACACTCCTGTATCCTCTGCCACACTCCTGTATCCTCTGCCACACTCCTGTACCCTCTGCCACACTCCTGCACCCACTGCCACACTCCTGCACCCTCTGCCACACTCCTGTATCCTCTGCCACACTCCTGTATCCTCTGCCACACTCCTGTATCCTCTGCCACACTCCTGTACCCTCTGCCACACTCCTGTACCCTCTGCCACACTCCTGCACCCACTGCCACACTCCTGTACCCTCTGCCACACTCCTGTATCCTCTGCCACACTCCTGTATCCTCTGCCACACTCCTGTACCCTCTGCCACACTCCTGTACCCTCTGCCACACTCCTGTACCCTCTGCCACACTCCTGTACCCACTGCCACACTCCTGTACCCACTGCCACACTCCTGTACCCACTGCCACACTCCTGCACCCTCTGCTACACTCCTGTACCCTCTGCCACACTCCTGTACTCTCTGCCAAACTCCTGTACACACTGCCACACTGCTGTACCCTCTGCCACACTCCTGCACCCTCTGCCACACTGCTGTGCTCTCTGCCACACTCCTGCAACCACTGCCACACTCCTGTACAGACTAACACACTTCTGCACCCACTGCCACACTCCTGTACTTACTGCCACCATCTTGTATCCTCTGCCACACTCCTGTACCCACTGACACAGTCCTGTACCCACTGACACACTCCTGTATCCTCTGCCACACTCCTGTACCCACTGCCACACTCCTGCACCCACTGCCACACTCCTGTACCCTCTGCCACACTCCTGCACCCACTGCCACACTCCTGCACCCACTGCCACACTCCTGCACCCACTGCCACATTCCTGTACCCTCTGCCACATTCCTGTACCCACTGCCACACTGCTGTACCCACTGCCACACTCCTGTACCCTCTGCCACACTCCTGCACCCACTGTCACACTCCTGTACCCTCTGCCACACTCCTGTACCCACTGCCACACTATGCACCCTCTGCCACACTCCTGTACCCACTGCCACCCTCCTGTACCCTCTGCCACATTCCTGTACCCACTGCCACCCTCCTGTATCCTCTACCACACTCCTGTACCCACTGCTACCCTCCTGTATCCTCTGCCACCCTCCTGTACCCACTGCCACATTCCTGTACCCTCTGCCACACTGCTGTACCCACTGCCACACTCCTGTACTCACTGCCACACTCCTGTACTCACTGCCACCCTCCTGTATCCTCTGCCACCCTCCTGTACCCTCTGCCACACTGCTGTACCCACTGCCACACTCCTGTACTCTCTGCCACACTCCTGTACTCACTGCCACCCTCCTGTATCCTCTGCCACCCTCCTGTACCCTCTGCCACCCTCCTGTATCCTCTGCCACCCTCCTGTACCCAGTGCCACCCTCCTGTAACCAGTGCCACACTCCTGTACCCTCTGCCACATTGCTGCACCCACTGCCACACTCCTGTACCCACTGCCACACTCCTGTACTCACTGCCACACTCCTGTACCCTCTGCCACACTCCTGTACCCTCTGCCACACTCCTGTACCCTCTGCCACGCTCCTGTACCCACTGCCACACTCCTGTATCCTCTGCCACACTCCTGTACTCTCTGCCAAACTCCTGTACCCACTGCCACATTGCTGCACCCACTACCACACTCCTGCACCCTCTGCCACACTCCTGCACCCTCTGCCACACTCCTGCACCCTCTGCCACACTCCTGCACCCTCTGCCACACTCCTGTACCCACTGCCACACTGCTGTATCCTCTGCCACACTGCTGTATCCTCTGCCACTTTCCTGTATCCTCTGCCACCCTCCTGTACCCTCTGCCATATTCCTGTACCCACTGCCACACTCCTGTACTCTCTGTCACACTCCTGTACTCACTGCCACCCTCCTGTATCCTCTGCCACACTCCTGTACCCACTGCTACCCTCCTGTATCCTCTGCCACCCTCCTGTACCCACTGCCACATTCCTGTACCCTCTGCCACACTGCTGTACCCACTGCCACACTCCTGTACTCACTGCCACACTTCTGTACTCACTGCCACCCTCCTGTATCCTCTGCCACCCTCCTGTACCCTCTGCCACACTGCTGTACCCACTGCCACACTCCTGTACTCTCTGCCACACTCCTGTACTCTCTGCCACACTCCTGTATCCTCTGCCACCCACCTGTACCCTCTGCCACCCTCCTGTATCCTCTGCCACCCTCCTGTACCCAGTGCCACCCTCCTGTAACCAGTGCCACATTGCTGCACCCACTGCCACACTCCTGTAGCCACTGCCACACTCCTGTAGCCACTGCCACACTCCTGTAGCCACTGCCACACTCCTGTACCCTCTGCCACACTCCTGTACCCTCTGCCACACTCCTGTACCCTCTGCCACACTCCTGTACCCTCTGCCACACTCCTGTACTCACTGCCACACTCCTGTACCCACTGCCACACTCCTGTACTCACTGCCACACTCCTGTAGCCACTGCCACACTCCTGTAGCCACTGCCACACTCCTGTACTCACTGCCACACTCCTGTACCCTCTGCCACACTCCTGTACCCTCTGCCACACTCCTGTACTCTCTGCCACACTCCTGTACTCTCTGCCACACTCCTGTACTCTCTGCCACACTCCTGTACCCTCTGCCACACTCCTGTACCCACTGCCACACTCCTGTATCCTCTGCCACACTCCTGTACTCTCTGCCAAACTCCTGTACCCACTGCCACATTGCTGCACCCACTGCCACACTCCTGTACCCACTACCACACTCCTGCACCCTCTGCCACACTCCTGCACCCTCTGCCACACTCCTGTACCCTCTGCCACACTCCTGTACCCACTGCCACACTGCTGTATCCTCTGCCACACTGCTGTATCCTCTGCCACACTCCTGTACCCACTGCCACACTGCTGTATCCTCTGCCACCCTCCTGTACCCTCTGCCACACTGCTGTGCTCTCTGCCACACTCCTGCAACCACTGCCACACTCCTGTACAGACTAACACACTTCTGCATCCTCTGCCACACTCCTGCACCCACTGCCACACTCCTGTACTTACTGCCACCCTCCTGTATCCTCTGCGACACTCCTGTACCCACTGACACAGTCCTGTACCCACTGACACACTCCTGTATTCTCTGCCACACTCCTGTACCCACTGCCACACTCCTGCACCCTCTGCCACACTCCTGCACCCTCTGCCACACTCCTGCTCCCACTGCCACACTCCTGCACCCACTGCCACACTCCTGCACCCACTGCCACACTCCTGCACCCACTGCCACACTGCTGTACCCTCTACCACACTGCTGCACCCTCTACCACACTTCAGTACTCTCTGCCACACTCCTGTACCCTCTGCCACACTCCTGTACCCTCTGCCACACTCCTGTACCCTCTGCCACACTCCTGTATCCTCTGCCACACTCCTGTATCCTCTGCCACACTCCTGTATCCTCTACTCACTGCCACACTCCTGTACCCTCTGCCACACTCCTGTATCCTCTGCCACACTCCTGTATCCTCTGCCACACTCCTGTATCCTCTGCCACACTCCTGTACCCTCTGCCACACTCCTGTACCCTCTGCCACACTCCTGCACCCACTGCCACACTCCTGCACCCTCTGCCACACTCCTGTATCCTCTGCCACACTCCTGTATCCTCTGCCACACTCCTGTACCCTCTGCCACACTCCTGTACCCTCTGCCACACTCCTGCACCCACTGCCACACTCCTGTACCCTCTGCCACACTCCTGTATCCTCTGCCACACTCCTGTATCCTCTGCCACACTCCTGTATCCTCTGCCACACTCCTGTACCCTCTGCCACACTCCTGTACCCTCTGCCACACTCCTGTACCCACTGCCACACTCCTGTACCCACTGCCACACTCCTGTACCCACTGCCACACTCCTGCACCCTCTGCTACACTCCTGTACCCTCTGCCACACTCCTGTACTCTCTGCCAAACTCCTGTACACACTGCCACACTGCTGTACCCTCTGCCACACTCCTGCACCCTCTGCCACACTGCTGTGCTCTCTGCCACACTCCTGCAACCACTGCCACACTCCTGTACAGACTAACACACTTCTGCACCCACTGCCACACTCCTGTACTTACTGCCACCATCTTGTATCCTCTGCCACACTCCTGTACCCACTGACACAGTCCTGTACCCACTGACACACTCCTGTATCCTCTGCCACACTCCTGTACCCACTGCCACACTCCTGCACCCACTGCCACACTCCTGTACCCTCTGCCACACTCCTGCACCCACTGCCACACTCCTGCACCCACTGCCACATTCCTGTACCCTCTGCCACATTCCTGTACCCACTGCCACACTGCTGTACCCACTGCCACACTCCTGTACCCTCTGCCACACTCCTGCACCCACTGTCACACTCCTGTACCCTCTGCCACACTCCTGTACCCACTGCCACACTATGCACCCTCTGCCACACTCCTGTACCCACTGCCACACTACTGTACCCTCTGCGACACCAATCAGCATTGTATCTCATATCTTGTACATTGTGTTGGCTGCAAATAATGTACATCCCAGTAAGCTCCCTCCCCTTTACACAAAATATCCTTGTATATATCCCGAGTGTTGTACATAATAATACAATGATATATACAAAATATATACATAATTGGCAATTATAGTGACAAATGTAACATGATCAAAATGTATAACAAAAGGGTGAGAGTCCTGCCCTTGTGAGCTTACACTCTACAGGAATAGAGGGGAACAAGAGGTGATAGTACAGTACTGTACTGTACAAAGGCAGTGTGGTTTAAGGTTATCTATTCCATCATACATAGACCACTCCTGTACACCCCCTATGTTACATGGAATACTCCTGTACCCCCTATATCTTACACAGAATATTCCTATACCACCCCCCCCCCCACATGTTGCATATAATACCCCTGCATAGTACCCCTCCATTGTGTTATGGACTACTCGTATAGCGCTCCCCTGCCAATCACGTTTCATGAAATACCCCTGTTGTATAGCCGACATGAGAATTGGAGTTCCCGGAAGCGCCCTCAGTGCACCACGTGTAGATTAGAAGCAAGTAATGGGCGGGGGTTGCGCTTCTTGTAGGAGGCGGGCGCGCATGCGCAGGATGCGCTATATAAAGCTGAGCGCAGCCGCCATACTGTCTTTCCTCGTATAGCAACGGCGAGTGAGGATGGGTGACCCGAGAGCTCTCACCCCACTGGTGCCCCTGCCATGTGCCGTCCCGAGACTCCTCCCCAGTGCCGAGCCGCTGCCGTGACGTGACCGAGCGAGATTATTCGGTATATATTTGTTCTGTTTGTGTGCACAATAGCGCGGAGCTCCCTCGCCTGGCCCTGCCCGGTACTACATCCCCTATTACTGTGCATAGCGCGGAGCTCCCTCGCCTGTCCCTGCCCGGTACTACATCCCCTATTACAGGGCGCCTGGCCCTGTACTACATCCCCTATTACTGTACGTAGTGCAGAGCACCCCCGCCTGGCCCTGCCCGGTACTACATCACCTATTACTGTACATAGTGCAGAGCTCCCTCGCCTGGCCCTGCCCGGTACTGCATCCACTATTACTGTGCATAGCGCGGAGCTCCCCCGCCTGGTCCTGCCCGGTATTACATCCCCTATTGCTGTGCATAGTGCGGAGCTCCCTCGCCTGGCCCTGCCCGGTATTACATCCCCTATTGCTGTGCATAGCGCGGAGCTCCCTCGTCTGGCCCTGACCGGTACTACATCCACTATTCCTGCACATAGCGGGGAGCTCCCCCGCCTGGCCCTGCCCAGTACTACATCACCTATTACTGTGCATAGCGTGGAGCTCCCCCGCCTGGCCTTGCCTGGTACTACATCCCCCATTACTGTGCATAGTACGGATCTCCCGTACCTGGTACTACATTTCCTATTAGTGTACATATAATGCGGAGCTCCCCTGCCTGGCCTTGCCTGGTACTACATTCATATTGCTGTGCATAGCAAGGAGCTCCCCGCCTGGCCATGCCCAGTTCTACATCTCCTATTATGTACATAGCGCAGATCTCCCCTGCCCGGTACTACAGTCGCTGTTACTGTACATAGTGCAGGGCTCCCCTGCCTGTTACTACATCTATTACTGTGTATAATGCAGAGCTCCCCCCACCTGGTACTACATCCCCCTATTACTGTACATGGCACAGAGCTCCCCCACCTGGCCCTGCCCAGTACTACATCTATTACTGTGTATAATACGGGGCTCCCCTGTCTGGCCCTGCCAGGTACTACATCTACTACTGTGTACAAAGCTATTGGCCTTTGCTGAGCTGATCCGCTTGGGTGGCTGCTAACACAGGCTAGATTATTGGCCTCAGCTGACTTTAATCTAGTGTGTGTACAGGACTTTAGCCCCTTGTTTTATGCAGGCTGCCATCTTGTCTGTCACTGCCGCTGCTGCTGTAGTTTGTAGTCCTTGCAGAGATATGCAGCTGCTGCCATGCATGCTGAGATATGTAGTCTATGAATGGCTTTGCTCCAACACTTTAACCTACTCGTCGAATCAGCCTTCATCCCATAGACTTTTACTATCCCCTCCCCTAACCCTCCTGGTATACGTTTGATAGTGAATGTAGGCTGATTCGACGAGTAGGTTATTAAGTCAGAACAGGCCTTACTTGTCCATTAGCTAATTGCTTTCTGTTTTATTTTCTCAGACAGTGAGAAGAAACCAGTAGGACCAGGCCTGGCACTGCTCACTCCTCTGCTGGTAAGTGGTGACCAGTCTCTTCCTGTGTCCTAAGGACCATGTGTTTCTAGGCACCTCCCCTGTAGAGTATAGCGCCTCCCCTGCAGAGTATCAGGGAGGAGCATAGTATGGCCCCTCCCACAGAAGACATCAGATCAGGGCACTTGCAGGCTGTTGCAGAGACCTCATTTCTTGGTTGTGTAGATATATGATCCATGTAGTGGCATGGACATATTACAAACATGGAACGTGTGGTGCTGATGTGCGTGATGACAGAACTTTTTTCCCCAGCAGAGCGACCCTGTTGACTGGAGCTTATATGCCAGTTTGTCTGACACATCGGCAGCACTACTCATCTAGTGTGGATTGCATCTACAACTAGCTCAGCTCTGTCCAGCGGCCGTGGAGTTGGTGTAGCATCCAGCTTCTGGGGGAGGGGTGGGGTGTTAGTTTGGGGGGGGGGGGGGGTTAGTGAGTAGTGCAGTGTAGCGTGCTCCAGATCTGGTAGTGAGGAGAGTATAGTGTGCACCGGGTCTCATAGCAGTGAGGATGAGATGGTGTAATGTTTAGTTCCTGTATGGGGTGGGGGGCAGTGAGCAGTACAGTGTGCAGCAGCTCAGGTAGTGAGGGGAGGGACAGTGTGCACCAGGTTAGGTAGCGGGGGAAGGGAGAGACAGTGTGCACCAGGTCAGGTAGCAGTGAGAGGACTGTCATAGTGGCAGTGGTGGCACAGATGATCTGATAAATGTTGTGCAACTTGGGGTCCTCGGCATTGCTCCTCCCTCACCCAGGTTTTCTGTCTTTTAGGCCAGACCGGATCACAGCTGCAAAATGTGATTGGCAGGAGCACCAGGTAAGTTATCTTGCATGTAGCAGGGCTTGCTGGGAGTTGTGGTTCTTCCAGCTGGCTCTCTGGCCTCTTTGATGTTGTGATGATGGAATTTTTTCCCCGGCAGAGCGACCTTGTTGATGGAATGTTAGCCAGTTGTGTCTGATACATCCGCAGTGTCTGTCCCTGTCCCAGTCTGTGTGCTGCTGTGCCTTACACCACTGTCTTGTCTTACAGGAGGCTTCTGATGGAGGGATGGCCAAACCAGGTATGTGCTGCTGGGACTTGTAGTACTCTATGGACTGAGTTGAATACAAAAGCCTTATTTCCTTAGCTGCAGATCCAAACAAATTCCCTAAAGAACTGTGCATAGGTGTCCCTGTTGTGAGATAGAGATAGATTTGCTACCAGCATGTCCTGGACCTGGGGGAGGGGAGCAGCATGTTCTGTACTATGGAGAGTAGAGGGGGAGCAGTATCGTCTGTATTATGGAGAGAAATCCAAAAAGGTCAGCACCCTCCAGGAATCAAATTCCAGACTTTTTATTCAGCCAAAGTGACACACAATTCCATTCCTTACACCAATGATTCCTTTCAGGGCCCCGTGGGGGGTCCCTTTTGTCAAGGCAACAGACAGAATGGTTACCATTCTGTCTGTTGCCTTGACAAAGGGGGCTTCGAAAGGAATCGTTGGTGTAAGGAATGGAATTGTCACTTTGGCTGAATAAAGTCTGGAATTTGATTCCTGGAGTGTGCTGACCTTTTTGGATATTTCTGCATGACCCTTACTTGTCCCAGCACCTCTCTGGTGTGCGATCCCATATTTTGTGTACTATTGAGGGGGGGAAAGAAGAGGATGAGCAGCATGTTCTCCTGGGGGGGCATGTTCTGCACTATGCAGAGGGGAGGAGGGGGAGCAGCATGTTCTGTACTAGGGAGGAGGGGGAGCAGCATGTTCTGTACTAGGGAGGAGGGGGAGCAGCATGTTCTGTACTAGGGAGGAGGGGGAGCAGCATGTTCTGTACTAGGGAGGAGGGGGAGCAGCATGTTCTGTACTAGGGAGGAGGGGGAGCAGCATGTTCTGTACTAGGGAGGAGGGGGAGCAGCATGTTCTGTACTAGGGAGGAGGGGGAGCAGCATGTTCTGTACTGGGGAGGAGGGGGAGCAGCATGTTCTGTACTGGGGAGGAGGGGGAGCAGCATGTTCTGTACACTGGGGAGGAGGGGGAGCAGCATGTTCTGTACACTGGGGAGGAGGGGGAGCAGCATGTTCTGTACACTGGGGAGGAGGGGGAGCAGCATGTTCTGTACACTGGGGAGGAGGGGGAGCAGCATGTTCTGTACACTGGGGAGGAGGGGGAGCAGCATGTTCTGTACACTGGGGAGGAGGGGGAGCAGCATGTTCTGTACTATGGGGAGGAGGGGGAGCAGCATGTTCTGTACTATGGGGAGGAGGGGGAGCAGCATGTTCTGTACTATGGGGAGGAGGGGGAGCAGCATGTTCTGTACTATGGGGAGGAGGGGGAGCAGCATGTTCTGTACTATGGGGAGGAGGGGGAGCAGCATGTTCTGTACTATGGGGAGGAGGGGGAGCAGCATGTTCTGTACTATGGGGAGGAGGGGGAGCAGCATGTTCTGTACTATGGGGAGGAGGGGGAGCAGCATGTTCTGTACTATGGGGAGGAGGGGGAGCAGCATGTTCTGTACTATGGGGAGGAGGGGGAGCAGCATGTTCTGTACTATGGGGAGGAGGGGGAGCAGCATGTTCTGTACTCTGGGGAGGAGGGGGAGCAGCATGTTCTGTACTCTGGGGAGGAGGGGGAGCAGCATGTTCTGTTCTCTGGGGAGGAGGGGGAGCAGCATGTTCTGTACTCTGGGGAGGAGGGGGAGCAGCATGTTCTGTACTCTGGGGAGGAGGGGGAGCAGCATGTTCTGTACTATGGGGAGGAGGGGGAGCAGCATGTTCTGTACTATGGGGAGGAGGGGGAGCAGCATGTTCTGTACTATGGGGAGGAGGGGGAGCAGCATGTTCTGTACTATGGGGAGGAGGGGGAGCAGCATGTTCTGTACTCTGGGGAGGAGGGGGAGCAGCATGTTCTGTACTAGGGAGGAGGGGGAGCAGCATGTTCTGTACTATGGGGAGGAGGGGGAGCAGCATGTTCTGTACTATGGGGAGGAGGGGGAGCAGCATGTTCTGTACTATGGGGAGGAGGGGGAGCAGCATGTTCTGTACTATGGGGAGGAGGGGGAGCAGCATGTTCTGTACTATGGGGAGGAGGGGGAGCAGCATGTTCTGTACTATGGGGAGGAGGGGGAGCAGCATGTTCTGTACTATGGGGAGGAGGGGGAGCAGCATGTTCTGTACTATGGGGAGGAGGGGGAGCAGCATGTTCTGTACTATGGGGAGGAGGGGGAGCAGCATGTTCTGTACTATGGGGAGGAGGGGGAGCAGCATGTTCTGTACTATGGGGAGGAGGGGGAGCAGCATGTTCTGTACTATGGAGAGGGGAGGAGGGGGAGCAGCATGTTCTGTACTATGGGGAGGAGGGGGAGCAGCCTGTCCACTGCTATAGAGGGGGGGGGGGGGCAGTATGTTCTGCATGGTGTAGAGGGAGTGCCAGGTCTCAGGAATGCACACTGGCTTGTCTCATTTGCTGATGTATGTGATGAATGACTTTTTTCCCCGGCAGAGCGACCCTGGTGACATGTGGTACTATTTAGCCAGTTTATTCTGATACATCAGCATTGGGCAGTCTGGCAGCTTCTGATTTCCCTGCACAATGTGTGCCATCTTATACGCTGCAGGCAGAACATCCAGGGTTATCATGTCCTCTCCTCCTCCACACATGTGATGTACATAGGGAATGGGGCAGCCTTTTACCCTATGAATAAAGTTAATACTAGTCCTCTGAGGTGGATTCTTCTTGCTAACTCTTAACTCTACTCTCTGCAGGGTCCATCCGTGTTCCCTCTGGCATGTCTCATCACATGTTCGTGTGCCCTCTGGCATGTCTCATCACATGTCCGTGTGCCCCCAGTGCTCTGATCGGCAGGTAAGTCATCTGACAGGCCCCTGCTGTTATCTGATAGTAAAGCTCCTCCCCTTGTCCCCTGACAGATCAACCCCCTCAACAGTACTGAGAAAATGGCCCATCTAGGAAGAGAAACTGAGGCTAGCCAATCCTGGCATCTTGGCGCAGGGGTACACTATAGGTGCTGACCAGTTTAGGCAGTGCTGGGGTTGTCGGCTTGTCCTGCTCTATGGGCAGAAGATGCCTCCCCTGTGGGATCTGCAGTGGTATGGCCCATGAATCGCAGGTAATAGGACTTGCACATGCTAGGTTTTCAGATCAGAATCTGCAGGGCTCTGGCCAATCACAGCAGCCACATACCAATGTGTATGTCCATGCTCCCTGCACGGCTCTTTTGTTGAGTTGACCTGCTTGGCATAACTTCCTGTTTTTAGTAATGACCTATGGGCTGTATGCCCCTCCCACAGCCATGTAAGGATTCTTTGCAGCACACCAGTCTGTATATGATGACCAGAACTTTTTTCCCCAACAGAACGACCTTGTTGATGGAAATAAAAAGCCAGATTGTCTGAAACAGATTGTGCTGAAGCTCTGTCATGTCCAGGCTCCTGTAAATCACTATATACCCCCTTCCCTGCAGTGAGACTATTGGCCCAGTGTGAAACAACCCTATTATCTAGTGGCCTGCTGCTTTCCCAGCCATGACTGGAGGCCCACCCCTGCTTATTGGTGTCATCAGAGCTGGTGGCTGTGTGATCTGACAATTCATGTTATCTCTACAGGAGCCGAATGGGGATCGCATGGGGCGGAGTGATCACTAGGGGCGGAGTAACTGGAGCGGAGGAACAAGCACCATGGAAGATGCTGGCACTATAAAATGGCAAACATGGCAGATCTTCAGCTAAATAAAATCTTTTTGCCGTAACTTGCTGTGGATTTATTGCATTATTCTGCTAATTTGTGGGTGACACTTGTCTTAGTATGAAATGTCTAACCCTAAAATGGTACGGTTGTGTCAACAGATCACACTTGGTACACCGCACATGCCTCGGGTTTCCCCATCTTGCAGGGCACCAGGGTGTGGCTTTAGGAAGGGTTACGCCCATCTCTGACAGCACCAGGGTGTGGCTTTAGGAAGGGTTACTCCCATCTCTGGGTGGCAGGGTGCCCCTGGTGTACGGCCTCAGCCCACTCTCTGCTGCCCAGTGTGGCTTTTGCCCAGTCCCCCCCCCCTTATGGTTTGGCCTTAAACCCTCCCTGCCCATGGTGTGGCCCCTCATATGCCTCCCCCACTCATGGTGCGGGCTCATGCCCCATCTATGCTGCCCACAGTGTGGCCTTGGTCAAACTTCCACAAATTTATCAACCAACAAGAATTATTGGCGCATATCCTCCATCCTAATAGTATGTTCCCCTCTCTACCAGTGACCTGGGCTGGGGAGTCTTTCTCTTACTTTAACACAGTCCTGGAACCCACTAGCAGTACATTACTAAGGGCTTTGCGATTAGAACTCTTGCTAATGTAATGCTATGGGTGTGATCCCACTTGAGGGATGTGAGTTTATAACAATTCCCCATAGGTTTGCATTAGCGAGAGCTCTTAAAATCACTGGCGCTTAGAAAAGGCTGCTAGTGGGATTGAGGTCAATGCACATGCTAAATGGCTGTTGCCCAATGGGAATCTGGACTCTTCAAACATGGGGCCTGATTCACAAAGCGGTGATAACCTTTGCACTAGCAGTTATCACTGCTTTGTGCTACTGATCACGCGCAAAGTCCCGCGCGCAAAACTTTGAACGCATAGGGTTTAATAGGCACTGCGCGCGCAAAGTTTTGTGCGCAGGAATTTTGCACAAGTTTTTTTTTATCATGCCTAAAAAGGGCTTTTCACCAGCGTGCAAACACTTTACACTGCTTTGTGAATCAAGCCCATGGAGTTTATATGTCCCCCTTTAAGGCTGGATTGGTCAGTGGTATGGTTTGGGACAGAGATGGTTAACCTTGGCACTCCAGCTGTGGTGGAACTACAAGTCCCATGAGGCATTGCAGTACTCTGACAGAAGTTCTAAGCGTAGCTTGGGGAGGCAGAGGCATGATGGGATTTGAAGTGCCAAGGTTAGCGATCACTGGTCTGGGAGGACTGGAGGTACATGGATTGGTCAGTGGTATGGTCTGGCTGAAGCTCGTCACTGAGGGGAGCAGTGGTACTTTGATTCAGTGGTATGGTGTGGGAGGAGTGGAGGTTCTTGGCTTGGTCAGTGGTATGGGATGAGTGTTGTCCTAATAGACACTGAAGCGAGAATAAATCTCGCTTCAGAGCTTATATTCAGCAGGGGCATATGTGCCCCTGCTAAAACGCTGCTATCCCGCAGCTAAATGGGGGTCCCTTACCACCAAAATCCCCCTCTGCAAAGATTTTGGGAGGTAAGGGACCCCCGTTTAGCCGCGTGATAGCAGCGTTTTAGCAGGGGCACATATGCCCCTGCTGAATATAAGCTCTGAAGCGAGATTTATTCTCGCTTCAGTGTCTTTAATGACTTTGGCCCTTCTCATACAGCAAGTCTTATATACAAGAGTTCCAGTGATTGGTGTTCAGTGCCCATGACTTCTCGCTGCAGGGCTTCTCTGACAGCCTTGGTGCAGCTGTTGTACCTGGCTGTAATGCATTTGGGCAAGATGTGGTGGTGGGCAGAACATGTGCCCTGGAGGGTACCAGGCTGCAGGTGGTGTAGAACCCATTGTATGGATGGTAGCAGGCTAAGTGTGGTGGGTAGTGTCTTTTATGGAAGATACTAGGTGGAAGGTGGTGGGCAGATTCCATTGACCTGAGGGTAGTGGGCAGAGGGCGACAGGCATATCTTTTTGTGGTGGTGTGTAGTCTCTTGCATGGAGAGTGGTGGGCAGATCTTTTTCTTCAGCTGGGGGGGGGGGGGGGAGTAAATCTTGAGCTGAGGAGTATGGTGGGGAGATGTTGAGCTGAAGGTGGTGGGCTGATCCTTCTTTAGCTTGAGGATACCAGGTGGAGGGTGGTGGGCAGATCTCTGAGCTGATTGTACCAGGTGGAGGGTGGTGAGCAGATCACCCTTGAGCTGAGGGTGGTGGGCAGATTTTGAGCTGAGGTTGCAGGTGAGGTTCCCCTTGAGCTGAGGGTAATGAGGCTGGTGGCTCTTCTTGCTCTCGGTGTGTGGAGTGAGGCAGGGTGAAGAGTGCCATGAAAGGTGAAGCGGTTGTCCTGTGTGTGGCACACTCCTCGCCTGTCACCGGCCTGCTTCTCTTACCTGTCTGGGCTCGGGTTGCAGGTAAGAACATCTGGCACGATTAATATTTTACAGGGTAGAGTGTTAATGACAGGAGGTTATCGGATAGATTGAATAATTCAGTTGCTTCTAGTACAGCTTCCCCGGCTCTGCGGAGCGGGCAGAGAAAGCCAGATTTCTTTCCATCTTTAATTAGTGATAATGTGAGACGAGACATCGCAGCGCTTGGATCAGGTCGTGAACGCGGCTTCTTTCTAGTTACTGATCAGACAAAGCGGAGAGTTTATTTCTTGGGAAAACCTCCAGGGAACGGTTCTTCCTCATCGGTCAGCTCTTCCTGTGCTTTATAATCCAGCTGCAAATAAAAACCAGGGCAATTCTGTGTGTGCGCCTCGGCCATCACTAATAACACTCAACAAACCCTTGCAAATCTATGACAAAATATTGTTACAAAAGCACCTTAGCTGTGCTCTGCAGCTGACCATTTGCTACGGCTGATTGGAGGCATCCCCCTCCAGCCTGCTCTGTTATTGTGGGATGGCTGGCAGAAATATCTGGAGAGCAGTGATGTCACGCCTGTGATATATAACTTACATCTGGAGAGCGGTGATGTCACTCCTGTAATATATAACCTATATCTGGAGAGCGGTGATGTCACTCCTGTAATATCACTCATATCTGGAGAGCGGTGATGTCACTCCTGTAATATATCACTCATATCTGGAGAGCGGTGATGTCACTCCTGTAATATATCACTCATATCTGGAGAGCGGTGATGTCACTCCTGTAATATATAACCTATATCTGGAGAGCGGTGATGTCACTCCTGTAATATATCTCATATATGGAGAGTGTTGATGTCACTCCAAAATATATAACTTATGTCTGGAGAGCAACCAATCTTAAGGCCCATACAGACGAGGTACGGCCGTCGCCACAACCATGTAGCATGCGCGTGTTGCGGCGACAGGTCGCCCGTGTGTATGATGCGCGCGCCCCGAACCGTCGCCCGTCTGAGCTGTCGCCAGGCGATTGACATGTCCAATTGCCGGCTACAGCTGTCGCCGCAACTTCGCCGGAACTGTCGCTAGTCCCGCGTGAGTATGCGGGCTAGCGACAGGAGACGCAATGCGAGTGAATGGAGCATGCGGCCGGGGGATGCTCCATTCACCAACAGCTTCCGCCGCGTCTCTGCCTTTCTGGCGAGACGTGTTGACAGCTGTCGCTCCCTGTTCGCGTGTGCGCATGCAACGGGGGACAATTGTCCCCCGTGTGTATGTAGCTTAAGTGCCTGCGATCAATGAGATGCTGTGGTCATTGAAAAAGTGAAAGTAAAGCATACACGCGTTATTCCCTGTAACATGTATGCTGTATACAGTAAACATTAGGAATACATACATTAAGTAAAAATAAATACATTCCCATTAAAATGAACCCCTTACCTCCCCCACACTCCCATCGTTACCAAAATTAAACATTTGTATTTAAAAAAAATAAAATTAAATGACCTTTAATAAGAAATCAATAAATGTTTACCTTAAGGATTCAATTTTTTTAATATGTATGTCATGAAAGTATATTACTGTTATTTTTTTGCAAATATGGGCTTGTAAGGCCCGGTTCACACTTGCGGTGGCCCTCCGGAATCGCCGTGCCGGAGCCGCACCGCTTGCAGAACGGACGCACGGCATAGCAATGAAAGCCTATGCGTCCGTTCACATGCGTCCGTTCTGCCAAACCGGAGCCGGGCCGGATCCGGACTCCGGCCTCCGTTCCAACATGCGCTATTTTTTCATCCGGCTCCTCCGGCAGCCGTATCCGGGGCGGAGCCGGACTGCACCATCCGGCCAATACAAACCAATGGGAACCGGAGAGCGCACAACACACTGGCTGAGAAATCCGGATGTTCTACCCCACTTCCTATGGGGATTGTTGCGGCGATATTGGATGGGGACACATGGGCAAGCATTTTGGAGTGGAGCAGCACAGCCGGATCCGGAGATGTTGGCAGCATGTCGCAGGTGGAGGTGAGTGCTAAACAGCAGAGGGCCTGATTCCACAGGTCCCCCTTCTGCTGACCTCCCAGACCCCAACTTTTTTTTTGTTTTTAACGAACTTTTGCCAAACGGATCCGGATCGCATCCTGATGGACACCTGATGCAACCTGACCGGATCCGGATCAGAACCGTACGGTTCCGGTCCGGATCCGGTCAGGTCATCCGGTCCGTTTGGCAAACAACCGCTAATGTGAACCGGGCCTAATTCGTGACAGACGCAAAACAGGAAAAATGCACCTTTATTTCCAAATAAAATATTGTCACCATACTTTGTACCAGGGACATATTTTAAACGTAATAACCAGGACAAATGGGCAAATAAAAAGCATGGCTTTTATCCCCGGTATTATGTTCTATTTTAAAACTATAGTGTTCGCGAAAACTGAGAAATCATATTTTTTCTTTTTTCTTATTATTCCTGTTAAAATGCATTTAGAAGAAAATAATTCTTAGCAAAATGTACCTCCCAAAGAAAGCCTAATTGGTGGTGGGAAAAGAACAAGCTATAGATCATTTTGGTGTTATAAGTTATTGGCAAATGAAAGGGAGGAGCTCTGAAAGGTGAAAATTGCTCTGGTCTATAAGGGGAAAACCCCCTTAGTGGTGAAGTGGTTACAGACCGCTGCTGCGTGTGCAAGTGTTTGTGCATGGTCCTGTGAATGATTGCTGCTAGCCAATAGCAACAATCATTTAAAGGGAAGGTTTAGGGACTATCGAAACAAAATAAAAATCCAAATCCACTTACCTAGGGCTTCCTCCAGCCTGTGGCAGGCAGGAGGTGCCCTCAGCGCCACTCCGCAGGCTCCCGGTGGTCTCCGGTGGGGCGCCCGACCTGCCCAGGCCGGCTGCCAGGTCGGGCTTCTTCTGCGCTCCACAATGCATGTCATTGGTGCGCGTTGACGTCATCGAACGTCCTCCGGGCTGTACTGCGCAGGTTCAGATCTACTGCGCCTGCGCAGTACAGCCCGGAGGACGTCAGATGATGTCAGCGCGCACCAGTGACACGCAGATTGGAGCGCAGAAGAAGCCCGACCTGGCAGCCGGCCTGGCCAGGTCGGGCGCACCACCGGGAGCCTGCGGAGCGGCGCTGAGGGCACCTCCTGCCTGCCACGGGCTGGAAAAAGCCCCAGGTAAGTGGATTTTGATTTTTTTTTTTTCGATAGTCCCTGAACCTTCCCTTTAAGAAAGTTAGGCAAAAAAAAAAAAAATGTAAAAAGTAAATGTAAAAAAAAATTACAGACAAGGTTCTAAAAAAGGTTTTCTTCTTCCTTTTTTTATTTTTTTATTTTTATTGAATCAGTCAAGTTTTACCCAGGGATGCTCACCGGATGCTCTCGTGATTACTCGTGATTCAAATGAGGTTTAATTGGCGCAGGTGTGCGGCGGGGATACAAGGGGTTATTTACCCATAAGTCCGCCCTGCGTTCCAAAGGGCTTGCACGCGTTCTATTGGTCGCGTTGCAAGGCGCATTTCCTCCTTCCGGCTTGAAGGAGGAAGTGCACCGGTGGGAGGCTTGGCGTGCTGGCTCTTTTGGAACACAGGGCGGACGGGGGAATTATGGGTAAATAACCCCTTGTATCCCTGCCGCACACCTGCGCCAATTAAACCTCATTTGAATCACAAGTGATTACTCGTGTGAGCATCCCTGGTTTTAACCCCAGCCTAGCCTATTAAACCATTCCTAACCCCTGCAATAACCATACCTATTTATAAACGCTTAATGACTGCCGCCTGTAGTGATCGGATGCGATCGCTCGGGCGAAAGTTTGGGGCCCCAATGCTCTACACTCTGCTGTTGACTAGCGATGCATCTGTACAGCACTATGGCCCCCGAACTGTCACCCTAGAGAACGCATCTGAACGCCACAGACGCGCAGACTGGGGATAACGATCCGTCACATGTTTAGCTACTAATAAAATATGGCATATGGGGTATCGTTTTATGTGGTTCATAACCGTGGGACTTGTCATGTGAAAATTAGTAAAGGGTGAAAAATGAAAAAAAAAAGAAGGGAATTTTCTGCATATACACCTAATTTTTCCCCATAACATAATTATGAAATAACAGTTTTGGGGGGAAATATTGCGCAAACAAAGCCTAGATTGTACTGAAAAAATAAGATATATATTGCTAGGTTGGTATAAGTAATTAAAAAGTTACAGCTGTATCAAAGTGACACAGCTAAAGTTTCAAAAATGTCAGGAACTGTAGTGAGAGGGATATGGCGGCTGCCATATTTATTTCCTTTTAAACAACACCAGTTGCCTGGCTGTCCTGCTGATCCTCTGCCTCTAATACTTTTAGCCACAGACCCTAAACAAGCATGCAGCATATAAGGTGTTTCTGACATTATTGTCCGATCTGAAAAGATTAGCTGCATGCTTGTTTCTGGTGTTGTTCAAACACTACTGCAGTGAAACAGTTCAGCATGGCTGCCAGGCAACTGGTATTGTTTAACCTCCCTGGCGGTCTATTAAAACCGCCAGGGTGGCAGCGCAGCACTTTTTTTTTTTTTTAAATGATGTAGCTAGCCTAGCGCTAGCTACATGATAGCCGCTGTGCAGCATGCCGCGGCGATCAGAGCAAACAGGAAATCCCGTTCAGAACGGGATTTCCTGTTTGGCTTCCCCCGTCGCCATGGCGACGATCGGGATGACGTTATCGCCGTCATCCACGTCATGGTGTCTGCGGGAGTCCTGATCCACCCCTTAGCGCAGCCTGGCGGTGATTGGCCAGGCTGCGCAAGGGCTCTCGGGGGGGGGACCCTCTAACGTGGCAGGTAGCGGCGTATTGGCGCGGAGCAGTGGCGAACGGCTTGTGCAAGCAACTAGCAGCATGTAACAAAGAAAAAAATATGAAAATCGGCCCACCAGAGGCTGAGAAATCCTCTGCTGCGGCTCGGGGTTACCGCTAAGGAGGTTAAAAGGAAATAAATATGGCAGCCTCCATATCCCTCTCACTACAGTTGCCCTTTAAGAAGTAAAAACCATGGAACGTGAACTGGTTAGTGATGAATTGTGGGGTCATTGATTCACGCTGCCCTGCTAATTCTGCGCTGCTCGATACACTACACTCCATGTCACTCAGAATTGCAGCTACTCTCTGGGAAATGACCAAAGTTCCGATAGAAAGAACATGCACATAAATGAATTTGAAGCGCATTGGATCACACTGCTTCAGTTTGCTGTAGATCATTTTCCAGGTTAGAGCCATGTTTTTATTGTTATGTTCTTATTGGTTATGCATCTTGGGGTGTTATGTCTGTCATGTAGGGTTAATATACAGTAGATATCCAAAAACATCTCAAGTGTTTGGCTGGTGTGTGGGTTAATGAGCTAGTGATCCAGTAATCCAGTTTTAGCGACTGGGGTTTGAATCCAGCCATTGGTGGTCATTTATGTGCTGCTAGTTCTGTCAACTCGATAACATGCAGAAATGTCAGTATTATTTGCTGAAATGGGAGCTGCCTTAGTGGTTAGGAGACTGAGCAGTGGTGCTAGAGTCATGGGTTTTAGCAGGGCCGGTTCAAGCAACAATTGGGCCCTAGGGCAAAATTACTTTTACACCTTTCTCTAATTTCAGGAGCAACACAAGAGCGCTCATGGGGTTTGAATCTGGGTCGCCAGCAAACCCAGTCAGACCCCTAGCCCTCTGAGCCATCAGATAAGCCCACATCAAAAGTTCTTCGTCCATCATAGTTCAAGTCTATAAGACACTACCAGTGCACAAAGAGTGAACCAACACATACATAAAGCACTCGAATCAGGACACCTTCCTTTCCCCAATCATGGACAAGATCAGCACAACTAAACCATAAGGACTCACATTGGCTTTGAATTGGGGTCCGCCAAGTTTCATGCCAGACTTTTAATTCCCTGAGCTATAAGCTCTGCCTGTGCCTAAGTGCTTTTGTCTATTATTGTTCAAGTTCTCAGTTTACCAATAAATAAAGAGTACTCCAACACATAAATCAGGGAATCTCAGCACATCAAGCAGGGCTTACAGCTACCAGGGATTGAACCAAGGTTCTTAGCATGACAGGTCAGTGCTTTAGCTCACTGGGCCATTAGATATGCTTATGCCTAGAGGCCTCGGTGCATCATAATTTCATTTCTGGAATGCATCACCAATCAGTGAACAAACTCAATGGAAGCATGAAATCCAACCCTGAATGGACTCTGACTGCTCTACTGAGAAACATGAGGTCAGCTCCCTCTGAATGAAGACCTTGTGGCCATGAAAAAGGCAGAAACCTGAGTTGAGCTCCCTCTGAGGAAGACCTTGTGGCCATGGACAAGCCAGAAACCTGAGTCCAGCTCCCTCTGAGGAAACCTGAGTTGAGCTCCCTCCGAATGAAGACCTTGTGGCCATAGACAAGCCAGAAACCTGAGTTCAGCTCCATCTGAGGAAGACCTTGTGGCCATTAACAAGCCAGAAACTCAGGTTCAGCTCCCTCTGAGGAAGACCTTGTGGCCATGGACAAGCCAGAAACCTGAGTTTAGCTTCCTCTGAGGAAGATCTTGTGGCCTTGGACAAGCCACCTCAGATCCTGAGTCCCAGGCACGTAATAAATGTCAGTAACACCAAATAGCTTGGGCCTTCTTTCCTGCCCATTGCTTGGGGGTTTAAACATCTGACAATATTTGGATGGGGTGGTCTTGCTTGAGACAGCCCCATCCAAAAGCTGTACGTAACAAAATTTTGAACCTATTCCCTGCATAAGCAGGACTCTACCACATAAATTGGGTGCTATCAGTATTCTCTCCTAATCTAGATAAGAGCAGTCTGCCTACACCACAAGGGGTTTGATCTGAGGGACCCCAGGAAGCAGGTTAGAACTCTAACCCCCTGAGCCATGCGATCAGCTCGTAAGCAAACCACTCTGTCCATCATAGATTACATTTTCAGTTTACCAGTGCATAAAGAGCACTCCAACTCTCTCAAGAGTACCATCTACACTGACTCAGCATTGAACCAGGGTTGTTAGCATTGTAGACAAGCCTGTTAACTCCCTGAGCCCTTAGATGCGTTCCACGGGTATCATATTTTCATTTCTAGAATGTATCCAGATTATGTGAACAAGCTCAAGAGAAACCTAAAAACGCCTAAAACTGGCTGGACTGTGACTGCTCTGCTGAGAGTGAAGACCATCTAATCCTGGGACTCTGCCATAGCAGCTCACCCCCCATTCACAAGGATCTGATCATGGGACTCTGCCATAGCAACTCACCCCCCATTCACAAGGATCTAATCATGGGACTCTGCCACAGTAGCTCACCCCCCAATCACAAGGATCTGATCCTGAGACTCTGCCACAGCAGCTCACCCCCCAATCACAAGCATCTGATCCTGAGACTCTGCCACAGCAGAGCCAGCCCCCATTCACTGGAGTCACGAGCTCTGCTCAGGTATCTGCGTTCATTATACTTCAGATCTATGAGTACTTCACAGATGACTAGAATGCAGCACCAAGTTATTGCAGCATGGGGCTTGGCAGCAGAGAAGTGACCCAGGCCTCCAGAGATCAGTCAAAGCCCTCACCACCAGACCATCCCCATCCATCACATCTCTCAAGACATTATATATTGCAGCAGTGACATAACTGCTCTCCAGATATAACTTATATCTGGAGAGTGGTGATGTCAGGTCACCACTCACCAGGAAGCACGTACCTGAATCTCCGGAGACCAATGAGATCAGGACAGCTTCTCTTGCAGGTCACCTCCCTCAGTCCCTGGAGTGTGAACAGGAAGTTATGGGCAATAACAGGCAGGAGGGCTTGAATGGAGACTTGGTTACATACATACTGGTAGTCATACAAAGCCGGGATCAGCAATAGAGCAGGTAGTCGTACCAAGCCGGTGCCGATAACAGAGCGAGTTCTCAGACAAACCAGGGTCAGCATCAGACAGGAATCAGGGCAGAGACCAGTCAGGTCACAGGAGTAACAAACTAGCTGGAATACTACAGCAAGTTGCTACTGGCATTCCTCAGCTTAAAGCACAACTGTAAATTTCACTTACCTGGGGCTTCTCCAAGCCCCCAGCAGCTGTCCTGTCCCGCACCGGCCCTGCATGATCCTCCGTTCTCCAGCCGGGTTGCAGTTTTGTTACCGTAGACTTGTAAGTCAACGGCAACTGCGCCTGCGAGCCCCGGGCTACGCGAAGCTTTCTTCGCTTTAGCGGCCGATAATGCGAACAAAGCTACGCATATCCCAGGGCGCGCACGCACACTTGCCGTCGACTTACAAGCCGACTGTATCAAAACTGCAACCCGGCTGGAGAACGAAGAATCGTGCAGGATCGGTGCGGGACAGGACAGCTGCTGGGGGCTTGGGGAAGCCCCAAGAAAGTGAATTCTGCTTTAACCACCTGAGCGGTCTGGACGAGCTCAGCTCGTCCAGTACCGCCGGAGGTCGCCGCTCAGGCCCTGCTGGGCCGATTTTCATGAAATAAAGTGCAGCACACGCAGCCGGCACTTTGCCAGCCGCGTGTGCTGCCTGATCGCCGCCGCTCTGCGGCGATTCGCCGCGAGCAGCGGCGAAAGAGGGCCCCCCTAGCCGCCTGAGCCCTGCGCAGCCGGAACAAAAAGTTCCGGCCAGCGCTAAGGGCTGGATCGGAGGCGGCTGACGTCAGGACGTCGGCTGACGTCGATGACGTCACTCCGCTCGTCGCTATGGCGACGATATAAGCAAAACAAGGAAGGCCGCTCATTGCGGCCTTCCTTGTTTATTCTGGGCGCCGGAGGCGATCGGAAGATCGCCTCCGGAGCGCCCTCTAGTGGGCTTTCATGCAGCCAACTTTCAGTTGGCTGCATGAAATAGTTTTTTTTTTATTTAAAAAAAACCCTCCCGCAGCCACCCTGGCGATTTAATCAGAACGCCAGGGTGGTTAAATAGGCCGTTTGACGTGAAAGTATACACGCTGTAAGAAAACGCGGAAAAGCTGCCGCGAGTGTTCTGAGCAAGGCGGCTGATTCCGCGTCCAACGCGGCAGGTTGCGCGCATGGGCCTGCATCTGCTGGCATGACTGAACGTGGAAAAACCGCCGCATGTCCTGAGAACAAGGCGGCGGATTCCGCGTCCGACACGGCAGTTTGCACGCATAGGCCTACATCTGAAAGTATGGCGGAACGCGGAGGAACCGCCGCATGCTCTGATAGCGGTGCGGCTGGTTCCGCGCCCAGCACAGCGGTTGGTTTACAGCACAGATCTGGTGTGGCTGGGACTGATAGTCCACACAGGTTTAGAAGGACGCGCGCTGAGAGGCAGAGCTTTTATGACAGCCAGAAGGGAGTCAGCTGACCAAGCCGGTCAGCTGACAATTCCACCACTTCCCATTGGTCCAGCACTTAGGGGAGGCGCTGGAGAGCGCCTTGCTATATATACTGGGTGCTGGTCATTCTCTGGTTTTCTGCCGTTGCGATCACTACGTGGAAGCACTCAGACCTTTTGTTAGAATTTGTGTTATTCTCTAGATCAGTTCCAGGGTGTTGATGATCACGGACCTCACACCCCAGATAAGGAATTCTGTATATTATCTGTGTGATTACTTTAGACTAGTTCCAGGGTGTTGATGACTAAGGAGCTCACACCCAAGACTAGGAATTAGCTTTACCATCCTGTTATTACTTCAGACTAGTTCCAGGGTGTTGATGATCAAGGAGCTCACACCTTTAGACTAGACAACTGTTGATGATTTGTTATGACCTTCTGCTTTCCTGACCTCTCTTCTGATCTCTGATTTGGTACTTCGCTATATCTGATACTCCGTTGCCAAACCTTGCTTGCCTTAGGACTCTGAATCAGTCTCTTTCCACTGTATCTGATCTGTCTGTCTGTTGCCGACCCGGCTTGTCCGACCTCGAGAACTATCTCCTCTGTTTAGAGATAGTTCACAGATCTGTCAGTGACACTCCACCATTGGTGTCACTCACACTCTGGTCCTTCCCACTCTCAGCCTGACTCCTCCCCTTGGGGAGCCTCAGGCCATTGGAAGGAGCCTGCTCTCTGGGCAGTATCTCTTACTGCTTTGCACCCTCTATACGGGGGCTCTCCTCAAGGTATTACTGTTGCACCAAACACTCAGATTTACTCAGGTGTCCAGAGGTTAGAGATATATCTGATTATCGGTGATACTGCAGATCATCAATAATCGGGTATATATCTGTATTCTCGGTGATACTGCAGATCACCGATAATCAGACCCTCTCTGTGTTACACCGATCGTTACACACACATGCACACGCAAGCGAACGCCCACGCACACGTACAAGAGTCCATGCCCTTTCGGCCCAATCCTCAAGACGCGCACGTTAGGTGAAAGCTGCCACGTATGCTTTGGCGCACGTGGACACCAGTTTGTTTGCCGCTGCCTGATCAGCACGCAAGTGACTGTGAGAGATGATGCCACTCCTACAATTTAGACCTCATGTCTTGAGAGCATAGATGTCACTCATGTAATATTTTTTATATCTGGAGAGCGGTGATGTCACTCTTGGAATATATAACATATCTTGTGAGCGGTGATGTCACCCCTGTAATATACAGGGTTGCCCATTGTGTTGGATTGTCAATGCAACCCTCTTCTCCCACTCTTCACACAATGATAGCAACACCGCAGGAGAGATGCTAGCACAGGCTTCCAGTATCCGTAGTTTCAGGGGCTGCATATCTCATATCTTCACAGCATAGACAATTGCCTTCAGATGACCGAAAAGATAAAAGTCTAAGTCTAAAAGTCTAAAGGTCCGTACACACGCCGGATTTTAGGCAACGACGGGTCCGTCGTTGCCTCCCGCTGGGTGGGCGTGCCAGCGACAGTCCGGTGTGTGTACGCTCTGTCGTCAGACTGATACGGCTGTTTCTGAGCGATCCGCCGGGCGGATCGCTCAGAAACAGCCGTATCAGTCTGACGACAGAGCGTACACACGCCTGACTGTCGCTGGCACGCCCACCCAGCGGGAGGCAACGACGGACCTGTCGTTGCCTAAAGTCCGGCGTGTGTACGGACCTTTAGTCTTGCTACATGATGATGTGTTTCCCTCTTTATGCACTGAAGCTGGCACGTTCCCTGAGTTTTTTCAGCAAGATGGTTCACCACCACATTATGGGTGTCAGGTCCGAGCATTCCTAGATGAACAGTCTCCTGGAAAGTGGATTAGTCGTGGTGGGCCAGTTGAATGGCCCCCAAAGTCTCACGATCTTCTGACCCCCTTAGACTTTTATCTATGCAATTGTCTATGCTGTGAAGATACGAGATGTGCAGCACCTGAAACTACGTATACTGGAAGCCTGTGCTATCATTTCTCCTACGGTGTTGCTATCAGTGTGTGAGGAGTGGGAGTGACAATCCAACACAATGGGCAGCACATTGAACACATTTTATAAGTGGTCAAAAACTTAAATAACTCATGAAAGAATAAAGTTAAGTTAAAACTAAGCACACCATTGTTTTTCTTGTAAAATTCCCAAAAAGTTTGATGTGTCACATGACCCTCTTCCTATTGAAAAAACAAAAGTTGGATTCAAAATGGCTGCCATGGTCTCCACCCATCTTGAAAAGTCCCCCCCCCCTCCCCTCACATATACTAATGTGCTACAAACGGGAAGTTAATATCACCAACCATTCCCATTTTATTAAGGTGTATCCATATAAATGGCCCACCCTGTATAACATACCTGGAGAGTGGTGATGTCACTCCTGTGATATATAACATACCTGGAGAATGGGGATGTCACTCCTGTGATATATAACATACCTGGAGAATGGGGATGTCACTCCTGTGATATATAACATACCTGGAGAGTGGTGATGTCACTCCTGTGACATATAACATACCTGGAGAATGGTGATGTCACTCCTGTGATATATAACATACCTGGAGAATGGTGATGTCACTCCTGTGATATATAACATACCTGGAGAATGGGGATGTCACTCCTGTGATTATATAACATATCTTGAGAGTGGTGATGTCACTCCTGTGATATATAACATATCTTGAGAGTGGAGATGGCACTCCTGTGATATATAACATACCTGGAGAATGGGGATGTCACTCCTGTGATATATAACATACCTGGAGAGTGGTGATGTCACTCCTGTGATATATAACATATCTTGAGAGTGGAGATGGCACTCCTGTGATATATAACATACCTGGAGAATGGGGATGTCACTCCTGTGATATATAACATACCTGGAGAGTGGTGATGTCACTCCTGTGATATATAACATACCTGGAGAATGGTGATGTCACTCCTGTGATTATATAACATATCTTGAGAGTGGAGATGGCACTCCTGTGATATATAACATACCTGGAGAGTGGTGATGTCACTCCTGTGATATATAACATACCTGGAGAGTGGTGATGTCACTCCTGTGATATATAACATACCTGGAGAGCGGTGATGTCACCCCTGTGATATATACCTTATATCTGGAGAGCGGTGATGTCACCCCTGTAATATATACCTTATATCTGGAGAGCGGTGATGTCACCCCTGTAATATATAACATACCTGCAGAGCGATATCCATGCTTGTGTCTGACATCACACTGAGAAGCAGGGAGGGGGACATGGAGGAGGCAGATGGGTAACTAGGGGTCTCAGCTTCAGATTATTATTAGATTGATTGAGCTACATATGGCTTTAGAAAATCTCCTTACACAGAGCAGAGAGATTATAGCGCAGTGTAATGTCATCCTGAAAAACCACTTCTTTCCCAGAATGAGCGGCAGAGCGTATAATCTCTCTGCACAAAGTGACATGTGGCCTGTAGATGTACAATTCCTCCAGCAGGCAGTGTAGTGGCATCACGCGTAGAGTATTATGTTACTGGAGTATCCTGACATCACACATGGAGTATTATAGTACTGGAGTATCCTGGCACCATACATGGAGTATTATGTTACTGGAGTATCCTGACATCACACATGGAGTATTATAGTACTGGAGTATCCTGACATCACACATGGAGTATTATAGTACTGGAGTATCCTGACATCACACATGGAGTATTATAGTACTGGAGTATCCTGACATCACACGTGGAGTATTATAGTACTGGAGTATCCTGGCACCATACGTGGAGTATTATGTTACTGGAGTATCCTGACATCACACGTGGAGTATTATAGTACTGAGGTATCCTGGCACCACACATGAAGTATTATGTTACTGGGGTATCTTGGCACCACATGTGGAGTATTAAAGTACTGGAATATCCTGGCACCACACACAGAGTATTATGTTACTGGAATATCCTGGCACCACACATGGAGTATTATAATACTGGGGTATCCTGGCACCACACATGGAGTATTATAATACTGGGGTATCCTGGCACAACACATGGAGTATTATAGTACTGGGGTATCCTGGCACCACACGTGGCGTATTATAGTACTGGGATATCCTGCCACCACACATGGAGTATTATAGTACTGGGGTATCCTGGCACGACACGTGGAGTATTATGTTACTGGGGTATCCTGGCACCACACATGGGGCTTGATTCACGAATTTTAGCGTTTGCATGCGATCGCGAATTTTTTTGCGCGCAATAAAACGTTTTCGCGCGCAAACGCAATTTTTCATGCGACATCGTTATCGTTTTAGCGAAAAAAATTCGCGTTTTCGCGTGAAACCGCTAACGATTTCGCGTGGAAATTTTGCGCGTTTGTGCGCGAAAACGGTTCATTGCGCGCGAAAACGGCCGTGCTAACAGTTAGCACTCTTTTGTGAATCAAGCCCATGGAATATTATGGTACTGGGTTATCCTGGCACCACATGTGGATTAATATGTTACTGGAGCATCCTGGCGCCACACATGGATTAATATGTTACTGGAGTATCTTGGAACCACACGTGGAGTATTATAGTACTGGGATATCCTGGCACCACACGTGTAGTATTATGTTACTGGGGTATCCTGGCTCCACAAATGGAGTATTATGTTACTGGGTTGTCCTGGCACCACACATGGAGTATTATGTTACTGGAGTATCTTGGCACCACATGTGGAGTATTATAGTACTGGGATATCCTGGCACCACACATGGAGTATTATGGTACTGGGGTATCCTGGCACCACACATGGAGTATTATGTTACTGGGGTATCCTGGCACCACACGTGGAGTAATATGTTACTGGGATATCCTGGCACCACAAATGGAGTATTATGTTACTGGGGTATCCTGGCACCACACAGAGTATTATAGTACTGGGATATCCTGGCACCACATGTGGAGTATTATAGTACTGGGGTATCCTGGTGACACACATGGAGTATTATTTTACTGGGATATCCTGGCACCACACATGGGGTATTATAGTAATGGGGTATCCTGGCACCACACGTGGAGCATTATAGTACTGGGATATCCTGGCACCACACATGGAGTATTATAGTACTGGGGTATCCTGGCACCTCACAGAGAGTATGATGTTACTGGGGTATCCTGGCACCACACATGGAGTAATATGTTACTGGAGTATCCTGGCACCACACGTGGAGTATTATGGTACTGGGGTATCCTGGCACCACACAGAGAGTAATATGTTACTGGAGTATCCTGGCACCACACGTGGAGTATTATGGTACTGGGGTATCCTGGCACCACACAGAGAGTAATATGTTACTGGGGTATCCTGGCACCACACGTGGAGAATTATGGTACTGGGGTATCCTGGCACCACACAGAGAGTAATATGTTACTGGAGTATCCTGGCACCACACGTGGAGTATTATGGTACTGGGGTATCCTGGCACCACACAGAGAGTAATATGTTACTGGAGTATCCTGGCACCACACGTGGAGTATTATGGTACTGGAGTATCCTGGCATCACACGTGGAGTATTATGGTACTGGAGTATCCTGGCATCACACATGGAGTATTATGGTACTGGGGTATCCTGGCACCACACAGAGAGTAATATGTTACTGGGGTATCCTGGCACCACACGTAGAGTATTATGGTACTGGAGTATCCTGGCATCACACATGGAGTATTATGGTACTGGGGTATCCTGGCACCACACATGTAATATTATAGTACTGGGGTATCCTGGCACCACACAGAGAGTAATATGTTACTGGGGTATCCTGGCACCACACGTGGAGTATTATGTTACTGGAGTATCCTGGCACCAAACGTGGAGTATTATGGCACTGGGGTATCCTGGCACCACACATGGAGTATTATGGTACTGGAGTATCCTGGCACCAAACGTGGAGTATTATGGTACTGGGGTATCCTGGCACCACACATGGAGTATTATGTTACTGGGGTATCCTTGAACCACATGGTACATTGTCATATGACTGGAGTGATGCCTCCGATGTTGTGGTACCGCTTCATCCATGATGTGAGATATTCCATTCATTGGGGGGGATTTTTAGTCAGTTTCGGCTTCAGGAAGTTGTGGGAGATGCTGATCTCGCTGACAGATTATCGCCGTACGCCCCCCCCCCCCCACACTCTCCCCCCAGTGCGTCATTGTGCAGCCAGCATTGGGCTCTGGCCACATATTGTGTATTTCAGGCAGTAAATATTAGCTTTTGTCTCTTGTTTTGTTTTGTTGGCTGTCATTAGGAGGCCTCATCTAGAATAACAATGGCTATTCCTGTCCTTCCCTGTGTACACGACTCCGGGGTGGCCTGTCCACTAAGCCCCCAGCATCCCACGGCAAGGTGGATGGGACATAAATACAGCTTATTGCCTCTTCCTACACACAAAAGCTGCTTCTATGGTGGAGTGTCTGTGACAGGCCAGGGTGAGTATAAACACAGGTATGATGACTGGAGAACGATATTCTGTCTTAATCCTGATATAGTAATCTCAGTCCCCGGGTCCCGGCCATGTGCCTGTATGACTATACAATGTATCGCCAATCCTGATATAGTAATCTCAGGCCCCGGGTCCCAGCCATGTGCCTGTATGACTATACAATGTATGGCCAATCCTGATATAGTAATCTCAGGCCCCGGATCCTGGCCATGTGCCTGTATGACTATACAATGTATGGCCAATCCTGATATAGTAATCTCAGTCCCTGGGTCCCGGCCATGTGTCTGTATGACTATACAATGTATCGCCAATCCTGATATAGTAATCTCAGGCCCCGGGTCCCAGCCATGTGCCTGTATGACTATACAATGTATGGCCAATCCTGATATAGTAATCTCAGTCCCCGGGTCCCGGCCATGTGCCTGTATGACTATACAATGTATGGCCAATCCTGATATAGTAATCTCAGGCCCCGGGTCCCAGCCATGTGCCTGTATGACTATACAATGTATGGCCAATCCTGATATAGTAATCTCAGGCCCCGGGTCCCAGCCATGTGCCTGTATGACTATACAATGTATGGCCAATCCTGATATAGTAATCTCAGTCCCCAGGTCCCGGCCATGTGCCTGTATGACTATACAATGTATGACCAATCCTGATATAGTAATCTCAGGCCCCGGGTCCCAGCCATGTGCCTGTATGACTATACAATGTATGGCCAATCCTGATATAGTAATCTCAGTCCCCAGGTCCCGGCCATGTGCCTGTATGACTATACAATGTATGGCCAATCCTGATATAGTAATCTCAGGCCCCGGGTCCCAGCCATGTGCCTGTATGACTATACAATGTATGGCCAATCCTGATATAGTAATCTCAGTCCCCAGGTCCCGGCCATGTGCCTGTATGACTATACAATGTATCGCCAATCCTGATATAGTAATCTCAGGCCCCGGGTCCCAGCCATGTGCCTGTATGACTATACAATGTATGGCCAATCCTGATAGAGTAATCTCAGTCCCCGGGTCTCAGCCATGTGTCTGTATGAGTATACAATGTATGGCCAATCCTGGTAGAGTAATCTCAGTCCCCGAGTCCTGGCCATGTGCCTGTATGACTATACAATGTATGGCCAATCCTGATATAGTAATCTCAGTCCCCGGGTCCTGGCCATGTGCCTGTATGACTATACAATGTATGGCCAATCCTGATATAGTAATCTCAGTCCCGGGGTCCCGGCCATGTGTCTGTATGACTATACAATGTATGGCCAATCCTGATATAGTAATCTCAGTCCCCGGGTCTCAGCCATGTGTCTGTATGACTATACAATGTATGGCCAATCCTGATAGAGTAATCTCAGTCCCCGGGTCCTGGCCATGTGTCTGTATGAGTATACAATGTATGGCCAATCCTGGTAGAGTAATCTCAGTCCCCGGGTCCTGGCCATGTGTCTGTATGACTATACAATGTATGGCCAATCCTGATATAGTAATCTCAGTCCCCAGGTCCCGGCCATGTGCCTGTATGACTATACAATGTATGGCCAATCCTGATATAGTAATCTCAGGCCCCGGGTCCCAGCCATGTGCCTGTATGACTATACAATGTATGGCCAATCCTGATATAGTAATCTCAGGCCCCGGGTCCCAGCCATGTGCCTGTATGACTATACAATGTATGACCAATCCTGATATAGTAATCTCAGTCCCCGGGTCTCAGCCATGTGTCTGTATGACTATACAATGTATGGCCAATCCTGATATAGTAATCTCAGTCCCTGGGTCCCGGCCATGTGCCTGTATGACTATACAATGTATGGCCAATCCTGGTAGAGTAATCTCAGTCCCCGGGTCCTGGCCGTGTGTCTGTATGACTATACAATGTATGGCCAATCCTGATATAGTAATCTCAGTCCCCAGGTCCCGGCCATGTGTCTGTATGACTATACAATGTATGGCCAATCCTGATATAGTAATCTCAGTCCCCGGGTCTCAGCCATGTGCCTGTATGACTATACAATCTATGGCCAATTCTGATATAGTAATCTCAGTCCCCGGGTCCCGGCCATGTGTCTGTATGACTATACAATGTATGGCCAATCCTGAATTAGTAATCTCAGTCCCCGGGTCCCAGCCATGTGCCAGTATGACTATACAATGTATGGCCAATCCTGATATAGTAATCTCAGGCCCCGGGTCCCAGCCATGTGCCTGTATGACTATACAATGTATGGCCAATCCTGATATAGTAATCTCAGTCCCCGGGTCCCGGCCATGTGTCTGTATGACTATACAATGTATGGCCAATCCTGATATAGTAATCTCAGTCCCCGGGTCCCAGCCATGTGCCTGTATGACTATACAATGTATGACCAATCCTGATATAGTAATCTCAGTCCCCGGGTCCCGGCCATGTGCCTGTATGACTATACAATGTATGGCCAATCCTGATATAGTAATCTCAGTCCCCGGGTCCCGGCCATGTGCCTGTATGACTATACAATGTATGACCAATCCTGATATAGTAATCTCAGTCCCCGGGTCCCAGCCATGTGCCTGTATGACTATACAATGTATGGCCAATCCTGATATAGTAATCTCAGTCCCTGGGTCCTGGCCATGTGCCTGTATGACTATACAATGTATGACCAATCCTGATATAGTAATCTCAGTCCCCGGGTCTCAGCCATGTGTCTGTATGACTATACAATGTATGGCCAATCCTGATATAGTAATCTCAGGCCCCGGGTCCCAGCCATGTGCCTGTATGACTATACAATGTATGACCAATCCTGATATAGTAATCTCAGTCCCCGGGTCCCGGCCATGTGCCTGTATGACTATACAATGTATGGCCAATCCTGATATAGTAATCTCAGTCCCCGGGTCCCGGCCATGTGCCTGTATGACTATACAATGTATGGCCAATCCTGATATAGTAATCTCAGGCCCCGGGTCCCAGCCATGTGCCTGTATGACTATACAATGTATGGCCAATCCTGATATAGTAATCTCAGGCCCCGGGTCCCAGCCATGTGCCTGTATGACTATACAATGTATGGCCAATCCTGATATAGTAATCTCAGTCCCCAGGTCCCGGCCATGTGCCTGTATGACTATACAATGTATGACCAATCCTGATATAGTAATCTCAGTCCCCGGGTCCCGGCCATGTGCCTGTATTACTATACAATGTATGGCCAATCCTGATATAGTAATCTCAGTCCCCGGGTCTCAGCCATGTGCCTGTATGACTATACAATCTATGGCCAATTCTGATATAGTAATCTCAGTCCCCGGGTCCCGGCCATGTGCCTGTATGACTATACAATGTATGGCCAATCCTGATATAGTAATCTCAGTCCCCGGGTCCCGGCCATGTGTCTGTATGACTATACAATGTATGGCCAATCCTGATATAGTAATCTCAGTCCCCGGGTCTCAGCCATGTGCCTGTATGACTATACAATCTATGGCCAATTCTGATATAGTAATCTCAGTCCCCGGGTCCCGGCCATGTGCCTGTATGACTATACAATGTATGGCCAATCCTGATATAGTAATCTCAGTCCCCGGGTCCCGGCCATGTGTCTGTATGACTATACAATGTATGGCCAATCCTGATATAGTAATCTCAGTCCCCGGGTCCCGGCCATGTGCCTGTATGACTATACAATCTATGGCCAATTCTGATATAGTAATCTCAGTCCCCGGGTCCCGGCCATGTGCCTGTATGACTATACAATGTATGGCCAATCCTGATATAGTAATCTCAGTCCCCGGGTCCCAGCCATGTGCCTGTATGACTATACAATGTATGGCCAATCCTGATATAGTAATCTCAGTCCCCGGGTCTCAGCCATGTGCCTGTATGACTATACAATCTATGGCCAATTCTGATATAGTAATCTCAGTCTCCGGGTCCCGGCCATGTGCCTGTATGACTATACAATGTATGGCCAATCCTGATATAGTAATCTCAGGCCCCGGGTCCCAGCCATGTGCCTGTATGACTATACAATGTATGGCCAATCCTGATATAGTAATCTCAGTCCCCGGATCCTGGCCATGTGCCTGTATGACTATACAATGTATGACCAATCCTGATATAGTAATCTCAGTCCCCGGGTCCCAGCCATGTGCCTGTATGACTATACAATGTATGGCCAATCCTGATATAGTAATCTCAGTCCCCGGGTCCCGGCCATGTGCCTGTATGACTATACAATGTATGGCCAATCCTGATATAGTAATCTCAGTCCCCGGGTCCTGGCCATGTGCCTGTATGACTATACAATGTATGACCAATCCTGATATAGTAATCTCAGTCCCCGGGTCTCAGCCATGTGTCTGTATGACTATACAATGTATGGCCAATCCTGATATAGTAATCTCAGTCCCCGGGTCCCAGCCATGTGCCTGTATGACTATACAATGTATGGCCAATCCTGATATAGTAATCTCAGTCCCCGGGTCCCGGCCATGTGCCTGTATGACTATACAACGTATGGCCAATCCTGATATAGTAATCTCAGTCCCCGGGTCCTGGCCATGTGCCTGTATGACTATACAATGTATGACCAATCCTGATATAGTAATCTCAGTCCCCGGGTCTCAGCCATGTGTCTGTATGACTATACAATGTATGGCCAATCCTGATATAGTAATCTCAGGCCCCGGGTCCCAGCCATGTGCCTGTATGACTATACAATGTATGACCAATCCTGATATAGTAATCTCAGTCCCCGGGTCCTGGCCATGTGCCTGTATGACTATACAATGTATGACCAATCCTGATATAGTAATCTCAGTCCCCGGGTCTCAGCCATGTGTCTGTATGACTATACAATGTATGGCCAATCCTGATATAGTAATCTCAGGCCCCGGGTCCCAGCCATGTGCCTGTATGACTATACAATGTATGGCCAATCCTGATATAGTAATCTCAGTCCCCGGGTCCCGGCCATGTGCCTGTATGACTATACAATGTATGGCCAATCCTGATATAGTAATCTCAGTCCCCGGGTCCCGGCCATGTGTCTGTATGACTATACAATGTATGGCCAATCCTGATATAGTAATCTCAGTCCCCGGGTCCCGGCCATGTGCCTGTATGACTATACAATGTATGACCAATCCTGATATAGTAATCTCAGTCCCCGGGTCCCGGCCATGTGCCTGTATGATTATTTCAGCTTAAAGGCTTTGCCTCTGACACAGGGGACCTGGGTCCAAATCTCGGCTCTTCCTATTTATTAGGAGTTATTGGGCAAGACTCCCTAACATTGCTACTATCTACTGAGCGCGCTCTAGTGGCTGCCTTGCAAATGCTTTTAGTCCGACAGGAGAAAAGTGCTATACAAATACTGGAATTATTATTAGTAAACTTCTGATATAGTAAATTACTTAGTCAGGTAACTTAGAGTTTACTGAAAGGATTCTACTGCATCACACTTCTGGGAGCCAAGTCCTCTGAAGTGAGCAGAGAATCGGGGTGCACTCTGTTCCCCCATACATCAGCGGCCAAACATGCAGCCGACTGATAGCTGCTGATTCAGTATAATCTGGTTATAGTAAACTCTGATATAGTAGAACTGTGGGTATAGTAAACTAAATTTCCAGGTCCCAGCCAAGCACCATTACAAGTCTATGGGAGTAACGCCTGGTATAGTAAACCCGGATATAATAGAATTTGTTATTTTTGGCCCCTTCGGTATTCTGTATCCGGCTATAGTGGAAAGTGGGCGGGGCATGTGTCATATGTCAGTCGGAGACCCATGAGCCGTGGTCAATGGGCAGGCTGGCAGCCACTTGTAGCCTGCTTGCTATCTGCATGCTACTCGGGTGCAAGCTGCATCTACTGGTGAGGCCTATGCTTTCAGTGTAAGCTGCTGCCTGATTACTGAGGGAAATGCCTGTCATCTGTGACTTGCTTGTGCATGTTTGCTATGTATGTACAGTACTTGCTTGTGCATGGCAGCAACGCAACAGTAATTTCAACAGAGGAGCACTTTCAGTACTGTACTGGCATGAATGGGCGAGACCTATACTCCAATAATAGGGAAGTTGCGATATGCTGCTAATCAGTGACATTAGTTCTTCTCCGTCTTTATACTTCATTCTTCTTCTGTATCCTTCTATATAGCTCTGTATCCTTCTACGTCTTTATGCTTCATTCTTCTTCTGTATCCTTTCTATCTAGCTCTGTATCCTTCTCCGTCTTTATGCTTCATTCTTCTTCTGTATCCTTTCTATCTACCTCTGTATCCTTCTCTGTCTATATGCTTCATTCTTCTTCTGTATCCTTTCTATCTACCTCTGTATCCTTCTCAGTCTTTATGCTTCATTCTTCTTCTGTATTCTTTCTATCTAGCTCTGTATCCTTCTCCGTCTTTATGCTTCATTCTTCTTCTGTATCCTTCTTTCTCTCTAGCTCTGTATCCTTCTCCGTCTTTATGCTTCATTCTTCTTCTGTATCCTTCTTTCTCTCTAGCTCTGTATCCTTCTCCGTCTTTATGCTTCATTCTTCTTCTGTATCCTTTCTCTCTAGCTCTGTATCCTTCTCCGTCTTTATGCTTCATTCTTCTTCTGTATCCTTTCTATCTCGCTCTGTATCCTTCTCCGTCTTTATGCTTCATTCTTCTTCTGTATCCTTTTTATCTACCTCTGTATCCTTCTCCGTCTTTATGCTTCATTCTTCTTCTGTATCCTTTCTATCTAGCCCTGTATCCTTCGTCTTTATGCTTTATTCTTCTTCTGTATCCTTCTTTCCCTCTAGCTCTGTATCCTTCTCCGTCTTTATGCTTCATTCTTCTTCTGTATCCTTTCTATCTACCTCTGTATTATTCTGTCTTTATGCTTCATTCTTCTTCTGTATCCTTTCTCTCTAGCTCTGTATCCTTCTCAGTCTTTATGCTTCATTCTTCTTCTGTATCCTTTCTATCTAGCTCTGTATCCTTCTCCGTCTTTATGCTTAATTCTTCTTCTGTATCCTTCTTTCTCTCTAGCTCTGTATCCTTCTCCGTCTTTATGCTTCATTCTTCTTCTGTATCCTTTCTATCTACCTCTGTATCCTTCTCAGTCTTTATATTTCATTCTTCTTCTGTATCCTTCTCTGTCTTTATTCTTCTTCTGTATCCTTTTATCTAGCTCTGTATTTTTCTCTGTCTTTATACTCAATTCTTTGTCTGTTTCCTTTCTTCTTCTGTATATCTCTTTTTTCTGTGCTGTGATGTTTGCTGCTCGTATCCCGGTTTGTAATTCTATTTAGAGAGCGGATTGCTGGAGACGGAGTAAAGATGGACTTGCGGTCTGTGAGGGACTCCATGCATAATATGCTCTCGTGATGATCCTGGCAGAGAATTATTCAGGGGGTCAGAGCTTCTGGACATGGTCTGTGTCAAACAATCCTATTATGCTCCTCCAGGGATATTGGTTGTTCTTTGAGATCCTTCATTCTCTGTGTAATCTTATTACTGTGTGACCACATGTCCCTTTATATACAGAGAGGCGTGGGATGTGGCCCAATAATCAGGAAGTGGCCTGCTAATCTCATATAAACTGGTACAGTACTGGACATGGGCTGGTTAGGCTGTGCCAGCGTTGTGCAGCGCTAAACATGGGCAGATCACACCATGCAAGTGCTGAGCGAGCATGTGATGAAGTGAGGGGTATCCGAGATACAATGCCATGAATCCAGGGGCAGCTGGCAAACTGTGACTCATGAATGAATACATTAGAATCCCTTTATAGTAAACTCCACGGGACCTGGGAAAGTAGTTTACAATATCAGAAGTTTACTAAATCAGAAATTGACACTTAAACACAAAGTATACTATAGTACTGGATCTTAATTCAGTCAATAATTGGGGGTAATTTTTTCTTTTCAATGCTTCAGCAAGCGAGCGTGCACAGACAGTGTGGAAACTAGATCAAAATGCACAGAGCTCTCTATGCAGGGATTTGCATGCAATAATCAGGCAGCAGCTTGTACAGGAAGCATAGGTCTCACTAGCTAATGCAAGTACAGCACTGATAGTGTGCTCCTCTGTCCACATGTCTGTGCAGCCTGGATAATACTGTAGCGTTGCAGCCATGCACAAGCAAGTCACAGATGATAGGCAATGCCCTCAGTAATCAGGCTGCAGCTTACACAGGAAGCCTAGGTCTCACCAGTTAATGCAGGTACAATACTGATAGTGTACCCCTCTGTCCACATTTCTGTGCAGCTTGGATAATACTGTAACATTGCAGCCATGCACAAGCAAGTCACATATGACAAGCAATTCCCTCATTAATCAGGCAGTAGCTTACACAGGAAGCATAAGTCTCACCAGCTAGTGCTTTTAAAGAGAACCAGAGAAGAAGCACCCTCTTGTATTTTACCTTATAAATCAGTGGGAACATGACAGTAAACACCTAATCTGCTCTGTGTTTCATTGTTCTCTGTTTAATCTGACTGTTATCACCTCTGATAAGAATCCCCGACTGAGCACTCAGTCTAGCTTTGCTACGGAAAGATTATAGCTGGGTCTGTCTTCTCTGGTGTCTTTTCAAGCTTAAGCCTGCCCCCTTGTGGCTTTGCTATAATGACTCAGCTATAATTATTCCCTGCAAAGCCAGACTGAATGCTCAGTCCGGGATTCTTATCGCAGCTGATAACAGACACTTTTAACAGTGAGGATGATACAGATAGCATGGTAAGTGTTTTCTCTAATGTTCTTACTGATATATATGGTAAAATACACAAGGGTGCTTCGTTTCTGGTTCCCTTAAAAGGGAACCTTGACTGAGGAGGATATGGATTTTTGCTTTTAAAATAAAACCAGTTGCCTGACTCTCCTGCAGATCCCGTGTCTCTAATACTTTTAGCCACAGCCCCTGAACAAGCATGCAGATCAGGTGCTCTGACTGAAGTCAGACTGGATTAGCTGCATGCTTGTTTCAGGTGTGTGATTCAGCCACTACTGCAGCAAAGAGATCAGCAGGACTGCCAGGCAACTGGTATTTTTAATAAGGAAACATCCATATCCCTCTCAGTTTAGGTTCCCTTTAAGGTAATCCAGACAGGTCCAGAGTAATGTGCAGATAGTGTACAGGCTACAAGTGGCTGCCAGTCTGCACACAGCTCATGGGTCTCTAACTGATGTATGACGCATGCCCCGCCCACTTTCCACTATAGCCAGATACAGGATACCAGGGGGGAGGCAAAAAGCAGGTTTACTATACCCAAAGTTCAATTATATCCAGGTTTACTATACCATGCATTACTCTCATATACTTATAGTGGTTCTTGGCCAGGACCTGGATATTTAGTATAATATACTTGAAGTTCTGCTACTATATTAGAGTTTACTATAACATATAGCGTAGTGAAATCTTGATATAAGGTATCCACAATACAGTCACTATTACATGGCTAAGAACTGGCCTTGCCTCGGTGGAGATCCTACAATCAGAATCCCAGCCATACACCTTCTCTGTACCATGATGGGAAACTATGAACCAGATTTTGTGTAGAGAAGAGGTGGTGAAATGCACATTGTATTACCCATAATCCAGTTTCTGTGGACCGGTGATGAGTTGTTTACCTGTTTCTGCGGACCTGTGGCGAGTTGTCCACCTGTTTCTGTGGACCTGTGGTGAATGGTGGACCTGTGGCGAATTGTCCACCTATTTCTGTGGACCTGTGGCAAGCTGTGGACCTGTGTCGAGTTGTCCACCTGTGGTGAGTTGTCCACCTCCCAAGTGTTAATAACAAGAATGAGCAGAATTGACGTATCTTTATGAATTTAATTGTAGTTGTCAAACATTACAAGGACATAGTTTTCATTCTCCACAAAGATAGAGGGAATAAAAAACAGAGCAGGTCACTTCTTCAGGTAGCGAGACAGCTAAGAACATATCTGACTGAGGGGAACACAATAAGTGTGACACATATTGCATATTTCTCTTGTAACAGTCCAGGAACATCACAGACACGTATGAACAGAAAACATTCTCGTGGACCTCTGCTGTTTCCAAACCTCTTCCCGATGGCGAATTCTGGAATGGCCGATAGTTAGACACAATCTTTCCAGCAATACCCCCCCCCCCCCCCCATCCCGACACACACACACGCGCACGCACGCACACACACACACACTTCCTGTAGCAGATCAGTCCATGGGAACATGTTGGATGGTTTGGGGAACCCTCCTCGGTGCCCACGTTCTCCAGTGACACAGAACATACATCTATAGGACTGAAGGACCAGGACATGAAGACAGAGTGTGGTCATTATTCCCCGCTGATGCTGATCCCATCCTGACTGGTGGCTGTGGGGAGATAATATCCACTCCTCGCACAACACTAATACTGTGAGGCCTCTGTTGGGCATAGGAATAAATACATAGTCTCACTGACACGTCATACAGGATTCACCGAGCCACCTAACCACTGAGCAGCTTGGGGTGTGGACAGACGTCACGTTGACTGGTCACTTGAAGCTGGTGATGTCACCACTATCCAGTGATGTCAATACTCCCCAGTGATGTCCCCAGGTTGCTGTGAATTGATAGGATGAAGGTTTATTGGGTTGAGGTGGAGGAGAGGATTCTTGGGAAGAGAGCAGATGGAATGTACAGAAGCCACAGGAATGAGACCATCACTATCCACCTTCAGAGCATCAGATATGGTCAAGAAGATGCAAAAATTCCACCTTGCATGCAAATTATATGCAGCTCAGAATGGAGGAAGTCCAATGTACCTTCAGTGTTCAATAACCCAATTCCAAACTACCTACAATCCAATCCGCATGCAAAGCTAGTATTACAGCAGTCACCGACCATCTCTACAGAGATGCCTGGTCCCTTCCCAGCCTCTGCCGCTATGCTCGGCCCCTTCCCAGCCCCGCCACAGTGCTCGGCCAATTCCCAGCCTCTGCTGCTATGCTCGGCCCCTTCCCAGCCCCGCCACAGTGCTCAGCCCCTTCCCAATCCCAGCCACAGTGCTCTACCCCTTACCCAGCCCCCGCCGCTGTGCTCGGCCCCTTCCCAGCCCCTGCTACTGTGCTCTACCCCTTACCCAGCCCCGCCTCTATGCTTGTCCCCATCCCAGCCCTGCTACTGTGCTCTACCCCTTACCCTGCCCCGCCTCTATGCTCGGCCCCTTCCCAGCCCCTGCCACTGTGCTCGGCCCCTTCCCAGCCCCCGCCTCTATGCTTGGCCCCTTCCCAGCCCCTGCCACAGTTCTCGGTCCCTTCCCAGCCCCTGCCACAGAGCTTGGCCCCTTCCCAGTCCCCGCCTCTATGCTCGGCCCCTTCCCAGCCCCTGCTACTGTGCTCGGCTCCTCCCCAGTCCCCGCCACAGTGCTCTACCCCTTACTCAGCCCCTGCCGCTGTGCTCGGCCCCTTCCCAAGCCCCGCCTCTATGCTTGTCCCCATCCCAGCCCCTGCCACTGTGCTCGGCCCCTTCCCAGCCCCTGCTACTGTGCTCGGCCCCTTCCCAGCCCCTGCCACTGTGCTCGGCCCCTTCCCAGCCCCTGCCACTGTGCTCGGCCCCTTCCCAGCCCCCGCCTCTATGCTCGGCCCCTTCCCAGCTCCCGCCACAGTGCTCGGTCCCTTCCCAGCCCCTGCCACAGAGCTCGACCCCTTCCCAGTCCCCGCCTCTATGCTCGGCCCCTTCCCAGCCCCTGCTACTGGGCTCGGCTCCTCCCCAGTCCCCGCCACAGTGCTCTACCCCTTACCCAGCCCCTGCCGCTGTGCTCGGCCCCTTCCCAAGCCCCGCCTCTATGCTCGGCCCCTTCCCAGCCCCCGCCACAGTGCTCGCCCCTTCCCAGTCCCCGCTACAGTGCTCTACCCCTTACCCAGCTCCGCCTCTATGCTTGGCCCCTTCCCAGCCCCTGCTACTGTGCTCGGCCCCTTCCCAGCCCCTGCCACAGTGCTCTACCCCTTACCCAGCCCCTGCTACTGTGCTCGGCCCCTTCCCAGCCCCTGCTACTGTGCTTGGCCCCTTCCCAGCCCCTGCCACTGTGCTCGGCTCCTTCCCAGTCCCCGCCACAGTGCTCTACCCCTTACCCAGCCCCCGCCACTGTGCTCGGCCCCTTCCCAGCCCCTGCTACTGTGCTCGGCCCCTCCCCAGTCCCCGCCACAGTGCTACTCCTTACCCAGCCTCCGCCGCTGTGCTCTGCCCCTTCCCAAGCTCTATGGTCAGCCACTTCCCAGCCCCCGCCACTGTGCTTGGCACCTTCCCAGCCCCCGCCGCAGTGCTCTGCCCCTCCCCAGCTTCCGCCATTATACTCAGCCCCTTTCCAGCCCCTGCAACTGTGCTCGGCCCCTTCCCAACCACCGCCATTGTGCTCGGCCCCTTCCCAGCCCCCGCCGCAGTGCTCTGCCCCTCCCCAGCCCCCGCCATTATGCTCGGTCCCTTCCCAGCCCCTGCTACTGTGCTCGGCCCCTTCTCAACCCCCGCCGCTGTGCTCGGCCCCTTGCCAGCCTCCGCCGCCATGCTCAGTACCCTCCCAACCCACCTGCCATAGCTGGCCTCTTTCTAGCCTCCGGCCGCAGTGCTCGGGACCTCCTCAGCCCCGTGCCTGGCCCCTTCCCAGCCCCCGTGCTCAGCGTCCCCACCATCGTGCCCCTTCTGGGCCCCCACAACAGTGCACAGCCCCTTCCCAGCCCCCGTGCTCAGCCCCATCCTAGCCCTGGCAATTGCGTCCGGTCCCATCCAAGCCCCAGCCGCTGTGCCCAGCCCCCTTTCACCATGCCCAGGAACCTTCTGAGCCCTAACAGTGCACGGCCCTTCCCAGCATATGATCAGTTTGGCAGGTGATTGATATGCACATCTTTGCAAATCTATTAGCTGATCACACAAATCACATGCTTCTCCATGACTTCTCCTAGACCTGACCATCACTAAACTTTAATATTTAATCTTCAATCAAGCCATATATAAAGATAAAGGTGATGGAACTGAATGAAAGAAAATAACTACATCTTTTTACTCACCAAACTGTTATTTGTGCCTGCTGTTTGCAATGTTCCATCACCTTCACCTCTAAATATTGTTGAAATGAATATCAGTTTTCTGTGTGGTCACGGATATTGGAGCAGCTACATTTCCACGAAGTGCCCTGACATGTCATTACAGCGGCCCTGGTGACATTGAATGCCCCAAGGAGGCCAGACAGGGCGTGGAAAGCTCTTGGGTGCACAAAAGCCCCTGACGTGACGTTACAGCGGCCCTGGTGACATGAAGTGGCAGTTGAATGTCCCCAGAAGATTGGACAGGGTGTGGAAAGCTTGTGACTTCACAGAGGGCCCCGACATGACGTTACAGCAGCCCTGGTGACATGAAGTGGCAGTTACATGCCCCGAGGAGGCCAGACAGGGCGTGGAAAGCTCTTGGGTGCACAAAGGCCCCTGACGTGACGTTACAGCGGCTCTTGTGACATGAAGTGGCAGTTGAATACTCCAAGGAGGTCAAACTGGGTGTGGAAAACTCTTGGCTTCACAGAGGGCCCTGTCATGACGTTACTGCGGCCTTAGTGACATGAAGTGGCAGTTGAATGCCCCAAGGAGGTCGGACATAGCGTGGAAAGCTCTTGGTATCACAGAGGGCCCTGACATGACAATACAGTGGCCCTGGTGACATAAAGTGGCAGTTGAATGCCCCGAGGAGGCCGGACAGGGCGTGGTAAGCTCTGGCTTCACAGAGGGCCCAGGACATGCATGGACCAGTTGGATATTTTTCAGTCACACCTCTACATGTACATCATGACTGGACAGGAACCACAGTTTCTACAAGGTCACCACACACAGAAACACAACAACACCATCCCTGGTACCACAGACCACTGAACGGTCAATCATTTGTATACTATATATATATATATATATAAGTAAAATAAAATGTAATGACTACGTAAAAAAATAAATGTCTTTGTTACCTCTTCTGAGTTGATAAACGTTGAACATTTTCTGCTCTGAAATAAATAAAATATAAACTCTTTTGTGCTCTCTGCCGCCCATCATCACATTCTTGTTTGAAATACATTGAAGAGTAGAGAGACTGCCACGTAACGGACTTTGGTAGCTTGGCCACAGTAGGCCACCATTGTGTGACTGGCAGCCCGTGCCACTGCACAGGAGCATGCTGGAACTTTCCCCTCTTGTACTGTCAGCGCCACTCTTAGAGATACTCTCTGTGGCGCCATGTGGTGGACTCGGTGATGCCATGCGGTGGCAGAGGTGGTAAGTGGCGTAGCTAGTGCAAGTGGCTTTTTTGCCCGTGAATTACGATTGTCTATCTGAATTTACCCAATCTCTTCAGAATCTCACAATAAAGGATTTATGAACTGCATGCTTCTGATTTGACTGAACAAGTTGATGAAATATTCTGGAAAATCTACATGAAGTTAATTTGCCACTTGCACTGGCTTTTACCCAATGCTCACCTCCCGTATTACCACAAGCAACATGGATTATTTCCTGTGGACCACAGAAGGTTCCAGGACATGTTCTGGAATGAAGGTCTACGTTCCGGGCTGCCTCCAGCGCTTTTTCTGTATCAGCATTCTCTGTATCCCATAGTTCTTGTTCCAGTGACAGAATAACAGTAGAAGGCAGGCTGGAGAACATGATCCCGAGCCTGGAGCGCACGAGTCCTATCTGGTTCCAAGCTGCCTCTCAGGTTGCTTGTGCAAGAAAGGGAATGCCTTCACTGCATCCCTGGCCACACCACCAGATGACTATGGGAATACATTACATTTATCCTGCCTGATAAAGCAATCCATCTTCAGCTGACCAAGGGAAATATTACAGCAATTATAGATGCTCATGTTAAAGGATACATTTAACCACCAGGGAGGGGAAAATTACATACTCACCCAGGGCCGGATTTTCCATAAGGCCCTGTAGGCCCCTGCCTACAGGCACCTTATGTGGGAGAGGTGCACCCCCCCCCCCCCCCCCCCGACCACTGACCTCAGGCACTTCCACCCCAATCCTTGTCTCATGTCACTAATGGTGCCCATACACGGTACAATAAAACGTTCGATTTTCCCGTTTATTCGATCTAAACAATCAAATTGAATGAAAGTCGAAAATAATCTTTTTGTTTTCGATCAACAAATTTGAACGATTATCCCGTTTTTTTTGAGAAAAATCTGATCAGACATGCTGAAAGAATTTTAATGATTGTGTGTTGTAATTGTACCATTTATGTTACATTGTATGAACAGATCTTTTATATCCTAATTGTTTTAAAGATATTTGCATGGTCTTCATAACAAGATTCATAACAAGATTAAAGTATATGATTATTATTTTATTATAATTATATTTATAATTATATTTTATAATTATATTTTTTTTTACTAAAGTAAAGTAAGTTTGTCCTCATCAAGGAGAGTCTACAGCGGGGGTGCCCAATAGGTCGACCGCGATATACCGGTAGATCGCGACCGTCTATTTTGTAGATAGCGGCCAAATGGCCGCGTCACATTAAATTTTGTGGCCGGCAGCTATCAGATTCTGCTGCGGGCCGCTGGGGAATCAGAAGGCAGGGGAGGACAGAGGCAGTGCAGCTGAGGAGGCGGAAGCCGTGACGTCATAGCTGGGGGCGGTGCCGGGCACAATGCGCACGCTGCCCCCTTTGTCCGCTGGAGGGTTCCCCCATCTGCACTCCAGCCAGCCGTGGCTGAAGGAGGGGGAAACCAGAACGAGCCCCAGACACCGCCTCTGGAACTGGAGGGAGGTAAGTGGCCTAGGCCCCTACTCCTAGCAATATCTATACTGAAGGTACCTCACTATGCTATACCTGGCCTACTATACAGACAGCCCCCTACACCTAGTTATCTATACCTGGCTACCTATACAGAAGGCCCGTACACCTAGCTATCTATACCTGGCTACCTATACAGAAGGCCCTTACACCTAGTTATCTATACCTGGCTACCTATACAGAAGGCCCTTACACCTAGTTATCTATACCTGGCTACCTATACAGAAGGCCCCCTACACCTAGTTATCTATACCTGGCTACCTATACAGAAGGCCCTTACACCTAGCTATCTATACCTGGCTACCTATACAGAAGGCCCTTACACCTAGTTATCTATACCTGGCTACCTATACAGACGGCCCCCTACACCTAGTTATCTATACCTGGCTACCTATACAGAAGGCCCTTACACCTAGCTATCTATACCTGGCTACCTATACAGAAGGCCCTTACACCTAGCTATCTATACCTGGCTACCTATACAGAAGGCCCTTACACCTAGTTATCTATACCTGACTACCTATACAGACGGCCCTTACACCTAGCTATCTATACCTGGCTACCTATACAGAAGGCCCTTACACCTAGTTATCTATACCTGGCTACCTATACTGAAGGCCCTTACACCTAGTTATCTATACCTGGCTAGCTATACAGACGGCCCCCTACACCTAGTTATCTATACCTGGCTAGCTATACAGAAGGCCCCCTACACCTAGTTATCTATACCTGGCTACCTATACAGAAGGCCCTTACACCTAGCTATCTATACCTGGCTAGCTATACAGACGGCCCCCTACACCTAGTTATCTATACCTGGCTACCTATACAGAAGGCCCTTACACCTAGTTATCTATACCTGACTACCTATACAGACGGCCCTTACACCTAGCTATCTATACCTGGCTACCTATACAGAAGGCCCTTACACCTAGCTATCTATACCAGGCTACCTATACAGAAGGCCCTCTACACCTAGCTATCTATACCTGTCTAGCTATACAGAAGGCCCCTAAACCTAGCTACCTATACAGAAGGCACCTATACCTAACTATACTATACCTGGTTACCTATACAGAAGGCCCTTATTTTAGCTATCTATACCTGGCTAGCTATACAGAAGGCCCCCTACACCTAGCTATCTATACATGGTTACCTATACAGAAGGCCCCCTACACCTAGCTATCTATACCTGGCTAGCTATACAGAAGGCCCTTACACCTAGTTATCTATACCTGACTACCTATACAGAAGGCCCTTACACCTAGTTATCTATACCTGACTACCTATACAGACGGCCCTTACACCTAGCTATCTATACCTGGCTACCTATACAGAAGGCCCTTACACCTAGCTATCTATACCAGGCTACCTATACAGAAGGCCCTCTACACCTAGCTATCTATACCTGTCTAGCTATACAGAAGGCCCCTACACCTAGCTACCTATACAGAAGGCACCTATACCTAACTATACTATACCTGGTTACCTATACAGAAGGCCCTTATTTTAGCTATCTATACCTGGCTAGCTATACAGAAGGCCCCCTACACCTAGCTATCTATACATGGCTACCTATACAGAAGGCCCCCTACACCTAGCTATCTATACCTGGCTACCTATACAGAAAGCCCCTACACCTAGCTATCTATACCTGGCTACCTATACAGAAAGCCCCTACACCTAGCTATCTATACCAGGCTACCTATACAGAAGGCCCCCTACACCTAGCTATCTATACATGGCTACCTATACAGAAGGCCCCCTACACCTAGCTATCTATACCTGGCTACCTATACAGAAGGCCCCCTACACCTAGCTATCTATACCTGTCTAGCTATACAGAAGGCCCCTACACCTAGCTACACCTAGCTACCTATACAGAAGGCGCTTATTTTAGCTATCTATACCTGGCTACCTATACAGAAGGCCCTTATTTTAGCTATCTATACCTGGCTACCTATACAGAAGGCCCCCTACACCTAGCTATCTATACCTGGCTAGCTATACAGAAGGCCCCCTACACCTAGCTATCTATACCTGGCTACCTATACAGAAAGCCCCTACACCTAGCTATCTATACCTGGGTACCTATACAGAAGGCCCTTATTTTAGCTATCTATACAGAAGGCACCTATACCTAACTATACTATACCTGGCTACCTATACAGAAGGCCCTTACACCTAGCTTTCTATACCTGGCTAGCTATACAGAAGGCCCCCTACACCTAGCTATCTATACTGAAGGCCCCCTACACCCAGCTATCTATACCTGGCTACCTATACTGAAGGCCTTTACACCTAGCTATCTATACCTGGCTACCTATACTGAAGGCCCCTACGCCTAGCTATCTATACTGAAGGCACCTATATCTAACTATCTATACTGAAAGCACCTTTACCTAGCTACCTAAATGTTGGTAGATCTCCTGGACTTGGCAAATTGTAAAGTAGCTCGCAAGCCGAAAAAGGTTTGGGCATCCCTGGTCTACAGGTACAATGCAAATGCAATTTTGGCCTTCTTCCTGTTAGTTATTAGAGCCATTTGTAATTGCTCTGTGGTAAAAATTCCCTCAGCACGATAAAACCCCTCCCAACACTGTGAGGTAAAACACACCTATATAGTTGCTCTGAGGTAATATTAACTTCACAATAAATAAATTGAACCACTCAGAGGAAAAATACAGCTCAATAGACGGTTTGAGCTCCAACTGCCGTCTGTGTTACCTATCTGAGGTAAAATTACAGCTTGAGCTAAAAAAAAAAGATTCCGGATGAAAAAAACGTCATTTCCGATCTATTAAACCATTAGATCGAATACTTTATTTTTACTCTTAATCTTTTTTCTCACTGATTTTTCGGCATATTCGATAATTTTCCCCGGATTTTCAGCCTAATTGAACGTTCGTGTATGGTACCTTGACAACAACTATGCGATTTTTTAGATCTAACGGGATAATCAAACAAATTTATCTAATTGAAAAAAAATGAAAAAAATTGTACCATGTATGGGCACCATAATGGTGGCCATAAACGGTACAATAAAAACGTTCGATTTTCCAGTTTATTCGATCTAAATGATCGAATTGAATGAAAGTTGACATTTTTTTTTTTCGATCAAGAAATTCGAACGATTATCCCGTTTTTTCTGGAAAAATGATCGGACATGCTGGAAAAATCTTTATATTCGATCTAATGGGATAATCGAACTAAATTATCTAATTTAAAAATTGTACCATGTATGGCCACCTTTAGGAAGAGATTAGCAGCCGGAATATTTTTACTTGGGGGTGCGGTCTGTGTTCAAAGACGGTGTTTACGGCACCAGAATGCCTGTGCCTATAGGCCTCTGAGTTGTAAATGCAGACCATGAGGCTCTGGATCCCTTAAAGCAGAGTTCCCCTGTCCTCAAGGCCCACCAATAGTACATGTTTGGCAGGAAACCACAAACATTCACAGATGAGGTAATTAGTGTCTCAACAGAGCTCAGCAACTACCTCTGTGGATTTATACAAAACATGCTCTGTTGGTAGGCCTTGAGGACAAGTTTTGGGGAACACTGTCTTAGAGGCTTCCCGGTCCTCTCTTGATCTCCTTGTTCTCCTGCCTGCTGCATCTTTAGGTCTCCTCAGAATTGCTTGGGAAGTCCACAATCACGCATGCGCAGTACGCAGCCTCTCGTCTTTGGAAGTACTCGTAGACCCGAGTACTTCTGTAGCCTTCCGACGAGACTCAAAGACTTCTACAACAAAGTCGAATGGCACAATGGGGGGCGGACAACGTTGGAATGAGGAGATGCAGAGAGGAACCGGAAGGCTCTGAGGGATCCAGACCCTTTTCTTAGGTGAGTATGTTGCCTTACCCTCCCTAGTGGTTATGGGTAACCTTCAGTCAGATGTTTGTGTCGGTCACCTCCACATGTCATACCTACATTATCCCCCTGGCTGTTGCCATATGGCCCCTTCTCCATACAGAGCGATGGACGGATCCCCGTGCTCAGGGGTAATGTGGCGTGGAGACATCATTGCTCTGCAGGCAGGCAGCCGGTAATGGCAGCAGGGCGCGGCTTCCTGAACACACTGCGGGGAATGAATCATCCGGCTGAACCTTTAACCACCAGGATTGTAGTTGAGTTTGTGAGCGATGCCACAAAGCTCCTCATGGCCGAGGCCTCCACACTCTTCAGGAGAATGGCGGAGTCCAGGGAGATTCCTTCCCACTAATGCGCTCTTCCAATAAACATCAATGGCAATTAGAGGCACAAATGAAGGTAGTGCTTAATATAAAGTGCTCTGTCTCAACAGCTCCTTCCGCTCCCAGAATGTGCAAACATGTTAAGTGTTTCTTCAACGTAAAAAAACAAAACAAAAGAAATTATACATATATTCTGGAGCTGCCAGTGGTTAGAATGCTACAACATCGATTCTGGGAATTCTCTAAGCAGCAGGTCTATCTTATGCTCAGTACACATCATGCAACCTCCCAACAGGTCGACCGGTCCAAACAATCCTTTCCGACATGTCCAATCTGCTCCTGATGGATAACAGGATCAATTTTCAGATCACTACTGCACAAAATCGATCCCATTATCGATGGGGAGCAGATCAGACACATCAGAAATGATCGGTTCGACCCGTCGATCTGATGGAAAATTGCATGGGGTGTACCGAGCATTACGATATGGACACCTTCTTCATGTAATGCCTGGAATTTCTGTAGCCCCCATATACTACCTGCACCTGGCACACTCACCTTGTACTATGGAGAGCCCCTCCCCCCTTCCCTCCCAGAGTCATGATATCTGCATGAGATGTTTGGCTGCATCCACTCCAGAAGACCCTCTTTCCTTTTTTCATCTTCCTGGGAATGCAGTGTCACAATGAAATACAAAGCAGTTCATTGTCATTAGGGGTATATTTGGTCACAATGGCTTTCAATAAACAAGTTCTTAGTAGGAGATGAAGTCACCCCAGATTCCCGTTTTGGTGGTCGGTGACACTCCTAGCATGGTTCAGTCCGCTGGAGGGGAGACTAGTGGTTCCCTCCCTCCCTCTTCCTCAGTCTAAGGAAGGGAATGCTAGTTACGAATGCCATGCATAAGCTCAGTCATTCCTCAAAGTCTTACGCGTCACATTCGTGGCTCATGTGTGTTTGAGTGTCCAATCCCACCTGGCAGCACGTGGACCTCTGGAGAGATATGATTATCAATCTTCTTGACCACGTCTCGACTAGTTCCAGTGATCCCTTCCATGGAGTAAATGCAGTTTTGCCCTAGGTATCTGGAGGGGGCAGATAATGCTGAGGTCTCTAGGTGATTTCTTTCTGTTCTGTGAATACACTCTCTTTGTTTCCGATGACCACTGTTTAGAATATTATGTTTTGGACTTAAAGTTCCCAAAAGATCTTTGGTGGGGCAAGAATCCAGGCCGTCCAGTAGCTGCCCCTCGTCGTCTGTGTCAGCGTCAATATACTTGTGTACGTTCGCATCATGAAACGTGAATGCTATTGCCATCTGTTTTTCAGGCGATCTAGATGGGGTTCTAGTGCTTGCTGTTGTATACAGAGATGTATCTGGACTGCGAAGTGACTGTTCGGAGAAAAAAGAACCTTCTAGTTTGGAATGGCTTTGTCGGAGCTGTAAAGGGCTTGTAATATTGGGTGTGGGTACCAGTGTCCGTGTGTTGACTTTCAACGATCTAAACAGTAAGGGATTTTTACCTTTTTTGAGTAAACTTTTTGGGCTTTCCAAAAAGTATGCAGCAGGTCGACCTCGTTCAGTTTTAGGACTAATTTCGCTAAAGCTCTCTGCGCTGATGTCAAAGTTCAATGCTCTCTCACGATCACCAGACAAATCTTGGCCTGTGTTTATGTTTGATCTGTATGGTAGAATGGCCAAAGGACTATGTGAAAACCTACCTGATTCTGGAAATTCAGCAGTGCAGCTTATGAAACTGTCTATGCTGGACATGCTTCTCATATCAATAATCCCTTCTTTGTGAGTGGTTAACAGAGGGATGGCAGGACATGGGACCATGGTCTCCATTTCCAGCTCCTCAGCCTGTTTCACCGCTTGGTTTGCTTCTTTTAAGTTTAGAATTGGCTGTGACTGAGTCTTTGCCATTTTATTGTAGACATCTTCTAACTGTTGGACATTGAGGTGCTGAGGGCTTGAACAGGACCGGCTCTTCTCAGGAGAACCTTGTTCCTTCCCATCAAAGGACTTGTTGGAACTTGTCTCTGACAAAGTCCTTTTCATCCACTTCCATTTGTTGGGGGATAAGTGGTTGTCCTGGACTTTCTCTTTCTTCCCATCTTCTGTCTTGTCCACCATGACATCCATCAATTCTACGCTACGAGCAAAGGCATCTTTCATGTTCATAGACACAATACTTCCATTTCGTTTTGCTCTCTCAAGAGCTTCTCTACGTTTAATGGCTTTTTCTTGTCTCTTCTGTTCCTTGTAGAACTCTGAGAAGTTGTTTACAATAATGGGAATGGGAAGAGCGATTACGAGTACTCCGGCAATACAACACAACCCACCAACAATTTTTCCCAGTAAAGTTTTAGGGTAGATGTCCCCATATCCAACTGTGGTCATGGTAATAGTTGCCCACCAGAAAGACGCTGGAATGCTTTTAAACTTTGTATCATCCTCGTCCTTTTCAGCAAAGAAGACCAAACTGGAGAAGATCATGATGCCCATCGCCAAGAATAAGATGAGCAGGCCAAGCTCGTTATAGCTCCTCCTTAAGGTGAAGCCCAAGGACTGCAATCCTGTTGAGTGTCGTGCTAGCTTTAGGATTCTCAGTATTCTCATGATCCGAAAAATCTGCACAACTCTCCTCACATTCTGAAACTGAAGTACACTTTTGTTAGACTCCGTGAGAAATATGGTCACATAGTACGGGAGGATGGCTAGCAGATCAATAACATTTAGTGGTCCCTTAAAAAACTTCCATTTGTTGGGTGAAGACAAAAATCTCAAGAGGTATTCCATTGTAAACCACGCGATACAGACAGCTTCCACATGGGCAAGCTGAGGGTTGTCTGTAGGATGGCCAAACTCGTCTAAACCTTGTAGTTCCGGCAGTGTGTTCAGTGACAAGGCAATTGTAGATAATACGATGAACAGAATAGAAATAATTGCCAGAATCTGCAGAAAAAGGAAAATAAAGTATTGTGTTAGTTGATGATTCAGCTGATTAGTTGATGTAAAACAGCAGTGAACAATTACTGAAGGAAGGTGACAGGTCTGCTTACATTCTTACAACTCCACTATGTCCACATCAAACCAACAAACGTTGATTTCGGTAATGACGACTAACTGGACATGGTTTACTGCAAGCTTTCCAAACGTTAAAGAGGATCTGTAACATCAAAAGATCCCATGGGGGGTACTCACCTCGGGTGGGGGAAGCCTCTGGATCCTAATGAGGCTTCCCACGCTGTCCTCTGTCCCACGGGGGTCTCGCTGCAGCCCTCCGTACAAGAGGACGTCATTATTTACTTTGCCGGCTCCTGCGCAGGCGCTCTGACGGCTGTCGGCTCCGAACTACACGGAAATACCCGATCGCTGTCGGGTCTGCTCTACTGCGCAGGCGCAAGTTTCCGGCGCCTGCGCAGTAGAGCGGACCCGACTGAGATCGGGTATTTCCGTGTAGTTCGGAGCGGAAAGCAGCCACAGCGCCCCCGCTGGAACCAGCAAAGGTAAATATTGATTTTACAGTCGGGCCTGTCGCCGGCTGTTCGGAGGGCTGCAGCGAGACCCCCGTGGGACAGAGGACAGCGTGGGAAGCCTCATTAGGATCCCGAGGCTTCCCCCACCCGAGGTGAGTACCCCCCAGGGGATTTTTTTGAGGTTACAGAGTCTCTTTAAGTTTCTTCTTCAGGCATTGTGCAGAACTGGATCAGAACTGCACCACTTCTGTACCATGCCTGAGGAAGAAACTTAACGTTTGTAAATCGTGCAATAAACCATGTACAGTTAAGGTGGCCATACATCTAGCGATGTTGGGCAGAATGACCAAGAGACAGATCTCTCTCTGATTGAATCTGATCTATTGCCATCCAATACGCAACAGACGGATTCCCAATCAATGTCATGCTGAATTCGATCTGAAATCGGCCTTGTAATGCCACATCTGGAGCTGCGCCAGCCCGACGCTGCCCCCTCCCTCTCCAATGTTCAGTGTGCCACCCCGATGCCCAGTGCACTCTATATTACCTGTCGACCGCTGGCTCCTGCCGCCATCCTCCGTCCATACACCCGCCCCATGTGGTTGCCGGTGTAACGCGGGCATGCCCACGTGTGTGTGCCAGCAACCATGTGGGGTGCGTGCATGGTTGAAGGACGGCGCCTGTAGCCAGCGGGGGACGCGGTCAGGTAATGTATAGTGTACTGACCACCAAGGGGGGCACATTGACCATTAGGAGGCAGCGTTGGGAGTCCTGATATCACTTGCGGTTACCGCCGCACACCGAATCGACCATGACGGCCCGACACCTTGCAGCATGTCCAATCGACATATTCTGGCCAAAATTGGTCACATCGTCGATCGGGCAAGCACTTGGCAGCACAGATTTTCAACTGATCCGATAATTATCGAATCGGATCATTGATTGCCTGCCAAGTTGCTACAATTATGGGCACTTTTAGGCTCCCTGCACACTGCAAATTTGTTTTCTGATTCTGATTCCGTTTCCGATTTTCAATTGCGATTTTCCCTGAATACATTCAACAGAAAAACGGATCAAAAAAATGCAGCATGCAGTAAAGATTAAAAATCTGAATCGGAATCGGAGGTAAAAACAGATTAAAAAGCGGAATCGGAAATGCATGCAGTGTGCAAGAGGCCGTTCAGACTGCACGCGTTTCCAGCTGCGTTTTGGAAACGCGTGCAGGAGGCCGACACGCACGACATCAGACAGTGCATAGAGTGCACTGTCTGATGTTCACACTGCATGCGTTCCGGACTTTTCAGTGATGGGATCAGCCACGCAACGCATACAAACGTGGATGGCGTGCATTCGCATGCGTTGCGTTCCGCATGCGTGGCCGTCCGCGTTTGTAATGTGAACCGGCTCTTAAGGTATTAGGCTGGTTTCACAGTGGGACGTTACAGGCGCACATTAGAGCAGCCAGTAACGCACCCCACCGCACAGCAATGAAAAATCAATGGGCTGTTCACAGTGCCCACGTTGCGTTACATTGTAACGCTGCGCCATAAGACAACGTACTGCATGCAGTACTTTATAAGCGGCAGAGCCGTGTTAGACTGTGTGCACATGCTCAGTAGTGTTGGGGAGGAGCGGAGAGCGGCCAGGCACATGGCTAATTAATATTCACTGCACTCAGTGACGTGCAGTGTTTACTTCCTGGAGCGGCCGCTCTGTGCGGCGATTGGCCGGCGGGACCACGTGATGCCGCATGCGTCCTAGAGTACGCATCACGGACGCCAGAGTGAGCTGCACAACGCGGCTCACTCCGACGTCCACACCAGAGAGCACCAGGCGTTGCGTTAGGGGCACGTTATGCGACCATAACATCCCCTAAAACGCAACGTCCTGGTGTGAAACCAGCCTGATCTGAATCAAAGTTTGTTGGTTTAATGTCTGCTTATCTGCTCCACGACTAAAGGCACGTATACATGCCGTACTTTTTCAAACGACTGGTCCGTCAGACCCTCCCACGGTGCAGGCGTTCTGCCGTCAGTTGCACGTGAGTACAAGCTGTCGGCAGGCTGATGAGACTGTTTTTGACTGATCCACCGACAGCTTGCACTCACGTGCAACTGTCTGCAGAACGACCGCACCGAGGGAGGGTGCGGCGTTCGAAAAAGTACGGCGTGTGTACACGCCTTAACACTGGACAATACTTCCCTTACAACACCACTTCTGATCAGACCAGAAATATCTAGCACTTCTCAGTATCTACAGAAATATCTAACGCTACGATCCAGTGGACTGACTGGAACTGATTAGAAGCAGCCTTTGTAATGTGGCCAATCATATTTCAGTGATCTGAACATATTTCTATCAACGCTTTAAGCCCAATTTCCAGTTGATTTGATTTCTTGAACAGACATACACACTTCTTATTTATACATTGATAAACATCAGAGGGCAATATAATAGCTTGGCGGATGAGCTTTTTGTCCCTAGGCCTTCTCAAAGGACTAGAGGACATGATCTGCGCATGGAGGAAAAACGTTTTAGCCATTTATTTAGGAAAGGGTTCTTTACAGTAAGAGTAAATAAGATGTGGAATGCATTGCCACAGGAAGTCGTTATGGCAAACTCTATACCTGCATGTAAAGGGGGCTTAGATGCTTTCCTTGCGTTGAAAGACATCCATGGCTACAATTACTAGGTTATGCCTAATGATGTTGATCCAGGGATTTTATCTGATTGCCATCTGGAGTCGGGAAGGAATTTTTCCCTTTTGGGGCTAATTGGACAATGCCTTGTAAGGGTTTTTTCGCCTTCCTCTGGATCAACAGGGATATGTGAGGGAGCAGGCTGGTGTTGTGCCTTCCTCTGGATCAGCAGGGATATGTGAGGGAGCAGGCTGGTGTTGTACCTTCCTCTGGATCAGCAGGGATATGTGAGGGAGCAGGCTGGTGTTGTACCTTCCTCTGGATCAGCAGGGATATGTGAGGGAGCAGGCTGGTGTTGTACCTTCCTCTGGATCAGCAGGGATATGTGAGGGAGCAGGCTGGTGTTGTGCCTTCCTCTGGATCAGCAGGGATATGTGAGGGAGCAGGCTGGAGTTGTACTTTGTACTGCTTGAACTCGATGGACGTATGTCTTTTTTCATCCAAAATAACTATGTAACTATGATTAAACTACATTTTCCACCAGACACTATCACACATTTATTACATCAACGCACACTGGCCCCTGATAAGTCCTATTGGACGAAACGGCGTAGGGCGGAGCTAGTACGCGCTGACGTCATTACACTCGAGGGATAGAGCACTTGTGTAGCTTGTATGCTCCTGGGAAAGTTCACTGGCGGGACACCACGCTGTTTATACTTACAGTGCCCGAGAGATCTAACGTGCTGTGCACCTTACTTTCTATGGATCCTTGTGGATGCTTGCCGGAATAAACTTTTATCTGTGGAATCGTTCCTGGGTTATCCTTACTGGCTGGATGGCAGCCTAAGCGCTAGATCCACCTGGTGTATGAGGTGGCAACTATCCGGTGAGCCCCTGTCTGATTGATTGAGGATTCTGATGTGATGGCCACTGTGTGCTGCTGACCTTTTATTAGTTACAGTATTGCGCTATGGGAGCTTTGTGCTTTCTTTTCAGATACTGATCACTGTGGAGTGCATATTGTTATCTTTTTATAGACTGAAAACATTCAATCTACTTTGTAAATATTTAAATATAAAATAAAACCATGGGATATCTACCAAAGCCATTTTAGGAGTAGGAGGATAAATACAATACAGCCTGTTTACTGACATGAAGTTAAAGGGGGATGAAACATCAAAAAATAAAAAATTGCCAAAAATAGTTAGTACCCAAATATAAAAGAAAACCCTTTTTTCCTAAATCTACAGGTCCCCCATTTTATTGTTATCTGTTCTGGGTGCCTTTGTCTAACTTTCAGTAACTCTGCAGTACCAGCGTATCAAGCTTATATCAGCATGCAAATAACAGAAAGCTTCCTATTTCAGATATGAAAAAGCACTCTGACCAGAAAGAAAATTGAATGCCCCGCCTCCCTTTGAAGAGTTTACACAGTGATGTAAGCCTGTTGTCTAGGTGATGGTTGCTGTGGGAGGGAAAAGGGCATAAGTGATGTCACTTTTGGCATCACAGAGCAACAGTAAGGATGGATACCAGCAGAAATATTATTTTTTTAATATCACATTTCTTGTTAATCTGACAGTGAACACCAAAAACAGCAGGATAGGTAAGCTAAATAAGACATTTCTCATTGGATGAGCTTTATTTTATTTTTTTCCGGTTAATAGGGAGTTTCACCCCACCTTAAAGAGAAACCGTGTTCAAGAATTTAACTTCATCTCAATCAGTAAGCGATACCCCCTTTCCCATGAGTTCCTTTTCACAAGCGTATCATCAGGGCGGGTCTGTATGGCCGATATTGTGGTGAAACCCTCCCACAATGTGATGTCCTGACAGTTTCCTGTCTGTGAACCTCGTTGTATTGTGGGAAATAGCGGTTTACAGCTGTTTCCAACTGCCAAAAAAAGCAAGCAGCATCTCCTTCCACTGACATCACCTGCCAGCAGTAAAAATGTCACCATGTGATAAATGTCAGAATGTAAATCAGGGATTTAAAAGATTTTACAATGGGTAAACACTGACTAAATCATTTATACATAATTATTGTAAAAATGAAGCACTTTCTTTATTACATGATTTTCACTGGAGTTCCTCTTTAAGGGAGGTCTCTAGACTCTGGTTTGCCCATGTGTTGGTCACGGGGGTCAGTCATGACGCCCCTCCTTTCTGCTGCTCTGTTTGCTGTTCCCCCATCTCCCACCTTGTTGTTTTCTGTCTTCTTTTAGATTGTTCCTGTCTGACTTTATCATGTACTGGTTACCTGGAAACCTTGTTATTCTTCCTTTCCAACAAATATGTGTGTCTGGCCACAGTATTGGGTGCAGGAGGGATACGGGTAGTATTGAGTCTCCATAGTGCTTAAGGCAGTTGTAGTCATGTACACAACCCTTTAGCGTGCTCATATGCACTGTACTTGTCTGTGAGTCGTTAAAGGGAACCTGAGGTGATAGTGATATGAAGGCTTCCATATTTATTTCCTTTTAAACAATACCAGTTGCCTGGCAGTAATGTCTGCATTACACCAGAAACAAGCATGTAGCTAATCTTGTCAGTTCTGACAATGTCAGAAACACCTGATCTGCTGCATGCTTGTTCAGGGGCTATGGCTAATAGTATTAGAGGCAGAGGATCAGCAGGATAGCCAGGCAACTGGTATTGTTGAAAAGGAAATAAATATGGCGGTCTCCATGTACCTCTTGCTTCAGTTGTCGGCAACTGAGCACCTGTAGAGGCAGAGAATAAGCAAGACAATCTGCAGTGTGTAAAAGGAAATTAATATGGCAGCCTCCATATCCTTCCCATCTCGGGTTTACTTAACCACCCTGGCGTTCTGATTAAATCGCCAGGGTGGCTGCGGGAGGGTTTTTTTTAAATAAAAAAAAAACTATTTCATGCAGCCAACTGAAAGTTGGCTGCATGAAAGCCCACTAGAGGGCGCTCCGGAGGCGATCTTCCGATCGCCTCCGGCGCCCAGAATAAACAAGGAAGGCCGCAATGAGCGGCCTTCCTTGTTTTGCTTATATCGTCGCCATAGCGACGAGCGGAGTGACGTCATCGACGTCAGCCGACGTCCTGACGTCAGCCGCCTCCGATCCAGCCCTTAGCGCTGGCCGGAACTTTTTGTTCCGGCTGCGCAGGGCTCAGGCGGCTAGGGGGGCCCTCTTTCGCCGCTGCTCGCGGCGAATCGCCGCAGAGCGGCGGCGATCAGGCAGCACACGCGGCTGGCAAAGTGCCGGCTGCGTGTGCTGCTTTTTATTTGACAAAAATCGGCCCAGCAGGGCCTGAGCGGCAGCCTCTGGCGGTGTTGGACGAGCTGAGCTCGTCCAGACCGCTCAGCAGGTTAAAGCGCACCCGAGGTGAAAATGAACTAATAAAATAAACAATTGTATCTATCTTCCTTCTCCTAAAAATGACTTTTTAAGATATTCCACAGTTTTATTTTATATTTAATTCTACTTTTAAAGTTGTTACTGTTTTATTGTTTTTGCTCAATGACACATTCCTTGAAGTATGCCAGAGCTAAAATGTATTGACCCTTTTTATCTCTTCCCTGCTCTCAGAAGCCATTTGCTGCTAGGAAAGTGTTTTATAGTTGTAATTTCTTATCAGTGAGGGTCACACTGTAGTCTGACCCAGTCCTGACTCAGTCAGGAACTGCCACTTACATACCTGATGTTTAACTCTTCCAGGCAGGGAAAGAAAAAAAGGAACACTGCATAGTTATTTGTGTGCTAGGCACTGTACATACCCATGTCTATCTCATCAGGTCACCTCGGGTATCCTATAAAGCATTGGTAACCATAAAAGAAGCAGCAAGCCATTTACATGTGTTTATAGAATCATTTTAGGCCCCCTGGATGATTTGTGATTCGCTACTGTTGCGGTGTTCTCACATACCTGGCTTAAAACAGCAGACAATGCTTGATAAGTGGCTGTAGCAAGACATGTAAATTCAGATTAGTGCTATAAATGCATTGAAAAGAAAGCAGCTGTGTAAATTCAGCTATAATTGTCAGTAAACTCCAGGGTGCTGCTGGAGCTCATAGGAGATTATTGTTATTTATCAATATATAGCGCCAACATCTTCTGTAGCACTGTACATAGTACAAAACAAATAGCAGGAAGTGTAGGGGATGTATTACCAGAGCTGCTGCTCGGAGGGAGTAATGCAGCATAATGTACAGCAAGTACAGAGGCCACCTGTCTGCTCTGCACACCTGCTGCTGCACAATATCTTCATAGCAATGCTCTGTACTCCTGCAGCAGGCCGCAGCTGCTACTTCTGAATCTGGCCAGCAGAGGGCAGCACAGTGCAATCTCCTCTGCCTTATGGTCAATAGAGAAATCGCTTCTAAGCTTACTGGTACTGGGATTTATTTATTACAGGGGAACTGAAGAGAGAGGTATATGGAGGCTGCCATGTTTATTTCCTTTTAAGCAATACCAGTTGCCTGGCAGCCCTGCTGATCCTCTGCCTCTAATACTATTAGCCATAGCCCCTGAACAAGCATGCAGCAGATCAGGTGTTTCTGACTTTAAAGTCAGATCTGACAAGACTAGCAGCATGCTTGTTTCTGGTGTTATTCAGATACTACTGCAGAGAAATAGACCAGCAGGGCTGCCAGGCAACTGGTATTGATTAAAAGGAAATAAATATGGCAGCCTCCGTATACATCTTACTTCAGTTCCCCTTTAAGTATACAGCACTGACTTCTTCTGCAGCACATTTCAGAGAACATAGTCATGTCACTAACTGTCCTCAGAGAAGCTCACACTCTAATCCTACCATAGTCATAGTGTAATGTCCTACCATATTATTATGTATTTATATAGCACTGACATTACAGAGTACATAGTTATGTCACTGACTATCCTAAGAGGAGCTCACACTCTAATCCTACCATAGTCATAGTCTAATGTCCTACCATATTATTATTATGTATTTATATAGCACTGACATCTTCTGTAGCACATTACAGAATACATAGTCATGTCACTGGCTATCCTCAGAGGAGCTCACAATCTAATCCTACCATAGTCATAGTCTAATGTCCTACCATATTATTATTATGTATTTATATAGCACTGACATGTTCTGCAGCACATTAGAGAGTACATAGTCATGTCACTGACTATCCTCAGAGGACCTCACAATCTAATTTTACCATAGTCATAGTCTATTGTCCTACCATATTATCATTATGTATTTATATAGCACTGACATATTCTGCAGCACTTTACAGAGTACACAGTCATGTCACTAAACAGGAAGGAGATAGAGGCTGCAGGCGGGGATCGTGGCAGGTGAGTTGTAACTAAGCTATGCCCACTCTCCCCAGAGGCTGGAGGCACCTACCTATCTAACCCATACTGGGGGAACCTACCTATCTAACCTATACTGGGGGAACCTACCTATCTAACCTATACTAGGGGCACCTACCTATCTAACCTATACTGGAAGAACCTACCTATCTAACCTATACTGGGTGCACCTACCTATCTAACCTATACTCAAGGCACCTACCTATCTAACCTATACTGGGGGAACCTACCTATCGAACCTTAACTCGGGGCACCTACCCATCTAACCTATACTCAGGAGATTGGACATTGGAGATGTAACTGGCAGATAAATTCCTCTAGGCTTGAATGATTCGAGCCTAGAGGAATTTATCTGCCAGTTACATCTCCAATGTCCAACAATTAGACTTACAATTAATTGTGACCAACGGGAAGTGAGTTTTTTAGATACGTTAGTTAAGTTATCTGGGGGAAGGTTATCTACCGATTTATATATTAAGCCAACAGACACGAATTCGACTCTCCTTTTTGATAGTTTCCATCCCCCCAACACCATTTTATCGATCCCTGGTAGCCAATTCGAGAGGGTACGACGCATAGTCGATGATGACCAACTCAGAAACATCAGACTCAATGAGATGACTGACAGGTTTAAACATAGACATTACCCTGGACCAATGTTGGAGCGAGCTAGAGGTGACTTGAGTATAGACAGATCTGACAGGGTGAACAGAAGGCGTGGACACAACAAAAGAATTCCCTTCGTTACCCAATATAATGTATATAGTGATAATGTGGCCAAAATAATACGTACAAACTGGCACCTATTAAAAGATAATTTTCCTGAAATACCAGAATTTCAGGCCCCTCCCTTGATGTCATATAAACGAGCACCCACGTTACGTGATAAACTTGTGTACGCTGACTTGGGGACCCAACACAATACAGCTAAGAGGGGGAGACCCAACACAGTTAAATCTGGGAGACCCAATGGAACCTACCCATGTTTGGGTTGTGTACACTGTAACAGTGTGATTAAGGGTAGCTGCTTTGTCCATCCACATAATGGTACAAAGTTTAAGATTAATGGTCAATATGATTGCAATTCTAGATATGTGATATATTCACTTAAATGTCCCTGTGGACTAGTATATATAGGGCAGACCACACAGAGAGTAAAAGATAGATTGACAGCACATAAAAGTACTATTAGAACTAAAAAGATAGAACTACCGGTACCATCCCATTTCATTGCAGCGGGACACACCACAAGTCAATTGAGGTTCCAAATAATAGAACAGATTCAACCAGGGAGGAGAGGAGGTGATAGGCTACGGAAATTGCTATATCGTGAAGCATATTGGATACGCAGGCTAGATACACTAGAGCCTAGAGGTATGAATAGGGAATATGATATGACCCCTTTTCTTTGAAAATTGACATATATACATGTGTGCTGTTGATACATATAGGTAAACTTTGATTCTATTGTATTGTTTTTTCTAGGAGAGGAAATGTGAGAAATATGCACTCTGTTTTCATGTTGCATAAGTTTCAGTCACTTATTGCTTGTGTGTTATATGACAGCTTAGCTTGATTTTGTTACACACTTGTTATATGTGTTTTAGACACTAGATGTCCCACTTCTGTTCCCCTACCGCTGTTGTGGTAACCTTGGCAACACATTGAGTTCTTTTCCAGACGGTGGGGCGGAAGGCGTACTCACGTCACGCACTCGTATTATGACACGCAATGGGTTGACTTCTTCCCATATGCGCATGTCATGCACGACTTATGGGCGGTACTTGTGGCCGCCGAGAGAGCATCCTGTTTCCCATCAGGTCCGTCTCTTCTAGGGGCGGACCTTGATGGCTTGTCATCACGGGAGGCTCTTCTTATAGGTCGGCAATGCAGTGGCCTGGCGTCCGTTGCGTCTCTCCGCCCTGCCGTCTGGCAAGCTCTTCGGTTTGTGCGCACATCTTGTACGCATATGATAGTTCCCCATAAGGTCCGCGCGAGCGAGATGAGAGGGGATTGGTCGCCATAGGCGACATTTTAGATGTGATTGGTCAATTTTCCGTGGTGTTAGGTATATATAGAGGATATGATATGATGTATTTTAGACACTGACAGGAACTTGAGAAAGGAGGTCCTTCCTCCGAAACGTCGTTTATATGTCATGATGTCTTATTGAATTAAACACTGAGCTTTAACTACTGGATGGTGCCGGTCTTCACCTTTCTTCTTACCTCTCTAATCTATACTGGGGGCGCCTACCTATCTAGCCTATACTGGAGACACCTACCTCTCTAACCTATACTGGGGGCGCCTACCTATCTAGTCTATACTGGAGGCACCTACCTCTCTAACCTATACTCGGGGCACCTACCTATCTAACGTGTACTCAGAGCACCTACCTATCTAACCTATACTGGGGGCAGCTACCTATCTAACCTATACTGGTGGCAACTATACGGGCTATCCTATACTGGAGGCACCTACCTACCTAACATACTGGGGGAAACTATGCCTGGATACCTATACTGGGGGGGGGGGGAACCTATAGTTGGCTAACTATACTGGGGGAAGCTAGACCTGGCTCTATGGGGGGTGCGGGGGCTATTTTTACACCCTTGCCCTGAGTGCAATTTAGCTTAGAAACTGACATTAAATTTATATTATGTCCCGAGTACAATGTATGGTGACGATATTTTATTTGGAAATAAAGGTGTATTTTTTAGTTTTGCATGCATCACTAATTACAAGCCCTTATTTGCAAAAACAACAATATAGCAATATGACACACATACAAAAACTGGGCCCCTCAGGTACCCATTTATGTATTTTTTTATGTCACTTAATTTTTCTTTTTCTTATAAAAGCGTTTTATTTTGGTAACTCTCAGAAGGAAGGTAAGGGGTTAATTTATGGGGTATTGATGTATTTTTATTCAAGGCTGTGGTGTCAGAGTAATTTTTGGGTGCCTGGAGTCGGAGTCGGGAAAAACTGCACTGACTTGACTCCTAATGAATTTAAACTGTAATTAAAATAGAAAATATGATAAAATGTTCGATTTCTCAGATAAAAGTCACCATAAATCATTTATATATACAGTAATAGTGGTGCTTAGTCAACAAACATGAAATAAACCAATCAAAATTAGTTACTTGTGCTGCTTCAATAAAGCAGTCCCCGTATTTTTAAAGTCAGATATCCACATCTGATTGTGACTGTATATATGATGTGTACACAGGAATCTCTTATATATACTAAATAACATCTATGCTGTAAGAATAAAGCCTGATGTGTAGCCGTGTCACTAATAGAGATGGTCAATGAGATGGAAATAATTCTGTGTTGATTCTGATATATGCAAATGTACGCACTCTCTTTGCTCATGAAATCAAATAATTTGATATGTTGTTAAAATTTGGTTTGATGACTACAAATTAAATGGTACCTGAGAAGGATGAAAAGAAAAGTGTTATACATACCTGGGGCTTCCTCCAGCCCCCTTCAGGCTAATCAGTCCCTCGCTGTCCTCCACCACCCGGATCTTCTGCTATGAGTCCTGGTAATTCAGTCAGTCAGCGCAGTCCGGCCGCGTGCCGCTTCCACAGCCAGGAACATTCTGCACCTGCACAATAGTGTTGCGCAGGTGTAGTACGCTCCCGGTGGCGGAGTGTGTGCATGCGCACTACGCCAGACTGGCTCATGTACCTGGACTCATAGCAGAAGATCCAGGTGGCGGAGGAGGACAGCAAGGGACTGATTAGCCTGAAGGGGGCTGGAGGAAACCCCAGGTATGTATAAAACTTTAATTTCATCTGTCTCAGGTTTACTTTGTTACACAGTAGTACTATACTCTACATATGCACTCCCCACAGAGCTGCAGGGAATCCACTGAGAATGTTGTGCACATTGAACACAGAAGTGTTGTCTATCACCCATAAACCTGGTTCAGATTGTGCATGAAGAATGTGTAATAAAGGAAGAATCACCTCATTCTCCATCAGAGTGCCTGCACATCACTCTTACATGTACCCACACTTACATTGCCTAGGGCCTGATCCATGTTCAGATTATGCATGAAGAATGTGTAATAGAGGAAGAATCTCCTCATTCCCCTGCAGAGTACCTGCACATCACTCTTACATGTACCCACAGTTACATTGCCTAGGGCCTGATCCATGTTCAGATTGTGCATGAAGAATGTGTAATAGAGGAAGAATCGCCTCATTCCCCTGCAGAGTACCTGCACATCACTCTTACATGTACCCACAGTTACATTGCCTAGGGCCTGATCCATGTTCAGATTGTGCATGAAGAATGTGTAATAGAGGAAGAATCTCCTCATTCCCCTGCAGAGTACCTGCACATCACTCTTACATGTACCCACAGTTACATTGCCTAGGGCCTGATCCATGTTCAGATTGTGCATGAAGAATGTGTAATAGAGGAAGAATCTCCTCATTCCCCTGCAGAGTACCTGCACATCATTCTTACATGCACCCACAGTCACATTGCCTAGGGCCTGATAGATGTTCTTTGTTCCTGTCTGTACCTTCCACAAGTACTCTTACCAAGGACTAGTTTTAGTCTATGAGCAGAAGATCCATCAGATATCCAGGTAACTGGTATTGTTTAAAATGAATAAATATGGCAGCTCACTTCAGTTGCCTTTTAAAATTCCTAAGCGTTGGCAGTTCAGAGATGCATTTCATGTTCCGTACTTTCAATCAACAAGATTGTAATATGCAAATTAGAGAAGTCGGAGGAATCCTAACCTGAGGAGTCGGAGTCGGTGGATTTTTGTACAGCCCTTTTTTTTATTTAGTGTGATGTATGTAGGTGTAATTTCACTATTTGCCCACTTTATTCCTCCTGTCTACTGTGAGTAATAGACAGGAAGTGGAGTGTGTATGTTTTACTTTCACTTAATCAATGACCATCGGAATCTCATTGATTGCGGAGATCATTGATAACAGGCATTTTTGATCAGTGAATAAATTACTGATTAGTGCACTAATTAGCTTTGACGAGAATGCGCACGGGAGCGCACATGGCGGATGATTGCGGCGGCAAAATTATATTTACGCCCCTGGGACTTTAAAGGACGTCCTGAGGGGCGTAGTTATTCTGCCGCAGGGACAAAAGTAGCTAAGATAAAATGAGACTATTTTTGGTTTCTACTTGTTTTTTTAAGCAATATCCTAAATTCTTGTGACTAATTGGTGTGGTGGAATCTACATTGACAATATAAACACCTGATCATCCCATTTCTATTGCCATAAATATAGCATTATGGGTGCCGGGTCTGAGCCAGCCAGACAAGTGTATGGAGTGCTCAGAAGAGGGAGCTGTGTGTAGATGCATAGACCGCAGCATGTGCTACCCCAGGCACCCTTTGCTCAGCACCATTTACATGCAGTATTCAAAAAGAAATCCCCCCAGAGCCTCATGCCTGGTACACACCATGCTATTTCCTGTCAAATCGATTATTTCCGAAAGGTCCGATCTGATTTCTGATTGTTTTTCTGATCGATTTTATACAGAAGTGAACGGAAAATTGATCAGAAAAATGATCGGAAATCAGATCAGTCCTCTTGGAAAGAATCTATTTGACCAGCCTATCTGATGGGAAATTGCATGGTGTGTACCAGGCATAATGCGGACTGAAAACTTCCAGAATTAAGCATCCTCTACATGGGACATCACAGTCACAAGACAGGAATACAGAGGGGGTCTAGGAGCAAAAGACCACACCTAGCTCTGACTGAAGACTTCTGGTGCCAGACATCCTCTAGATGGGACATCACAGTCACATGACGGGAATACAGAGGGGGTCTAGGAGCAGAAGACCATGGCAAGCTCTGACTGAAGACTTCTGGTGCCAGACATCCTCTAGATGGGACATCACAGTCACATGACGGGAATACAGAGGGGGTCTAGGAGCAGAAGACCATGGCAAGCTCTGACTGAAGACTTCTGGTGCCAGACATCCTTTAGATGGGACATCACAGTCACAAGACAGGTATACGGAAAAGGTCTAGGAGCAGAAGACCATGGCCTGCTCTGAAGACTTCTGGTGCCAGACATCCTCTAGATGGGACATCACAGCCACATGGCAGGAATACAGAGGAAGTCTAGGAGCAGAAGACCATAGCTAGCTCTGACTGAAGACTTCTGGTGCCAGACATCCTCTATATGAGACATCACAGTCACATGACAGGAATACAGAGGGGGTCTAGGAGCAGAAGACCATGGCTAGCTCTGCTCTGACTGAAGACTTCTGGTGCCAGACATCCTCTAGATGGGACATCACAGTCACAAGACGGGAATACAGGGCAGGTCTAGGAGCAGAAGACCACAGCTAGCTCTGACTGAAGACTTCTGGTGCCAGACATCCTCTAGATGGGACATCACAGTCACAAGACGGGAATACAGAGGGGGTCTAGGAGCAGAAGACCATGGCTAGCTCTGACTGAAGACTTCTGGTGCCAGACAACCTCTAGATGAGACATCACAGTCATAAGACGGGAATACAGAGGGGGTCTAGGAGCAGAAGACCACAGCTAGCTCTGACTGAAGACTTCTGGTGCCAGACATCCTCTAGATGGGACATCACAGTCACATGACGGGAATACAGAGGGGGTCTAGGAGCAGAAGACCATAGCTAGCTCTGACTGAAGACTTCTGGTGCCAGACATCCTCTAGATGGGACATCACAGCCACATGATGGGAATACAGAGGGGGTCTAGGATTAGAAGATCACAGCTAGCTCTGACTGAAGACTTCTGGTGCCAGACATCCTCTAGATGGGACATCACAGTCACAAGACGGGAATACAAAGGAGGTCTAGGAGCAGTAGACCATAGTCACTCTGACTGAAGACTTCTGGTGCCAGACATCCTCTAGATGGGACATCACAGTCACATGATGGGAATACAGAGGGGGTCTAGGATTAGAAGATCACAGCTAGCTCTGACTGAAGACTTCTGGTGCCAGACATCCTCTAGATGGGACATCACAGTCACATGACGGTCTAGGAGCAGAAGACCATGGCTAGCTCTGACTGAAGACTTCTGGTGCCAGACATCCTATAGATGGGACATCACAGTCACATGATGGGAATACAGAGGGGGTCTAGGAGAAGAAGACAATAGCCAGTACAGACTGAAGACTTCTGGTGCCAGACATCCTCTAGATGGGACATCACAGTCACATGACAGTAATACAGAGGAGGTCTAGGAGCAGAAGACCATAGCTAGCTCTGACTGAAGACTTCTGGTGCCAGACATCCTCTAGATGGGACATCACAGTCACATGACAGGAATACAGAGGAGGTCTAGGAGCAGAAGACCATAGCTAGCTCTGACTGAAGACTTCTGGTGCCAGACATCCTCTAGATGGGACATCACAGCCACACGATGGGAATACAGAGGGGGTCTAGGAGAAGAAGACAATAGCCAGTACAGACTGAAGACTTCTGGTGCCAGACATCCTCTAGATGGGACATCACAGTCACAAGACGGGAATACAGAGGAGGTCTAGGAGCAGAAGACCATGGCTAGCTCTGACTGAAGACTTCTGGTGCCAGACATCCTCTAGATGGGACATCACAGTCACATGACGGGAATACAGAGGGGGTCTAGGAGCAGAAGACCATGGCTAGCTCTGACTGAAGACTTCTGGTGCCAGACATCCTCTAGATGGGACATCACAGTCACATGACAGGAATACAGAGGGGGTCTAGGATTAGAAGATCACAGCTAGCTCTGACTGAAGACTTCTGGTGCCAGACATCCTCTAGATGGGACATCACAGTCACATGACGGGAATACAGAGGGGGTCTAGGAGCAGAAGACCATAGCTAGCTCTGACTGAAGACTTCTGGTGCCAGACATCCTCTAGATGGGACATCACAGTCACATGATGGGAATACAGAGGGGGTCTAGGAGAAGAAGACCATAGCCAGTACAGACTGAAGACTTCTGGTGCCAGACATCCTCTAGATGGGACATCACAGTCACATGACGGGAATACAGAGGGAGTCTAGGAGCAGTAGACCATGGCTAGCTCTGACTGAAGACTTCTGGTGCCAGACATCCTCTAGATGGGACATCACAGTCACATGATGGGAATACAGAGGGGGTCTAGGAGCAGAAGACCATGGCTAGCTCTGACTGAAGACTTCTGGTGCCAGACATGCTCTAGATGGGATATCACAGTCACATGATGGGAATACAGAGGGGGTCTAGGAGCAGAAGACCATGGATAGCTCTGACTGAAGACTTCTGGTGCCAGACATGCTCTAGATGGGATATCACAGTCACATGACGGGAATACAGAGGGGGTCTCGGAGCAGAAGACCATAGCTAGCTCTGACTGAGGACTTCTGGTGCCAGACATCCTCTAGATGGGACATCACAGTCACATGACTGGAATACAGAGGAGGTCTAGGAGCAGAAGACCATAGCTAGTACAGAATGAAAAATTCTGGTGCCAGCAGAGCCGGAACAACCACAAGGCAATCTAGGCAGTTTCCTAGGGCCTGGAGAGTGCCTAGGGGCATGGTGGATGCTAGCCCCCACCAAATCTTTAAAAAAAAACCCACTGTCTTGCCAAGGGCCCCATTTCATCTTAATCCTTTTCAGGGTACCAGACATCCTCTAAAGCATACATGTCAAACTCCAGCCTGTGTGCCAAATCTGACCCTCAGAGCCATCAGATTTGGCCCTCAGGTTATTTTCCCCACTTTGCATTATGTGTGGCCGACTACAGACCACCAGAGAAGCTAAATTGGAGGGTAATCCCTAGATCACCAGGGAAGCCATATGGGGAGGGGGGCAGTACTAGATATCAGGGAATTGTATAGAAGTGGGAAGGGGGCCACTAGACACCAGGGAACTGTATAGGGGAAGAAGGGGGCACTAAACACCAGGAAACTGTATAGGGGAAGGAGGGGGCCACTAGACACCAGGGAACTGTATAGGGGATGGAGGGGGCCACTAGACACCAGGGAACTGTATAGGGGAAGGAGGGGGGCACTAGACACCAGGAAACTGTATAGGGGAAAGAGGGGGCCACTAGACACCATGGAACTGTATAAGGGAGGAGGCCACTAGACACCAGGGAACTGTATAGGGGAAGGAAAGTGTCACTAAACACCAGGAAACTGAATAGGAGCGGGAGGGAGGACCACTAAAGACCAGGAAACTGTATAGGAGATGGAGGGGGCTATTAGACACCAGGGAACTTTATAAGGGAGAGAGATGGCCACTAGACATTGAGGTCGGTCCGTGACTTGGTTCCAGAGCTCAATTTCGGCACTTTGTATTTTGAGTTCTACACTCCTGCTCTAGAGTGAGTGTGGGACAATAACACACAATTATACACAGACATGTACCACACAAGTATACAGAGAGCGACACACACCAGACATGTTTACACAACGAGACACACTCTGAGCAGGGTTGTGTGGGTGGACAGTACGGCAGCCGGTGACATTATGTGACAGTGAGCGGGAGATCCGTCTCTGTGGATTACACATAATTCACTGTGACAGGTCACCTTCCTCCGCCTGAACTAGCCCATGGTGCCATCTTCATTCATCTGTGTCTGCCTTGCTATTTATAGAGGAGAGATCGCTGCTATTTATATCCTTCAGGGGCGGCTGAGAATTATAAATAGGACACAGCATGAAATGTGCCGCAACTCATCAGTATGCCGGATCCATCCATATTACTCTACCGAGCTGCAATAACCGGTGTACACCGTCCACTGCCTCACAACACACCTCCCCCCAGAGTCCTTCTCTGCTCCACAATCACACAGCTCCTCTATAGCATCAATAATGAACGTCCACAATGACACAGCTCTACACCGGCAACACCGAACACCCACAATCACACAGCTTTACACCAGCAGCTCTACACCGAAAACATAGAACGTCCACAATCACACAGCTCCTTTATAGCATCAATAACGAACGTCCACAATGACACAGCTCTACACCGGCAACACCGAACACCCACAATCACACAGCTTTACACCAGCAGCTCTACACCGAAAACACAGAACGTCCACAATCACACAGCTCCTCTATAGCATCAATAACGAACGTCCACAATGACACAGCTCTACACCGGCAACACCGAACATCCACAATCACACAGCTCTACACCAGCAGCTCTACACCGAAAACACAGAACGTCCACAATCACACAGCTCTACACCAGCAGCTCTACACCGAAAACACAGAACGTCCACAATGACACAGCTCTATACCAGCAACATCGAACATCCACAACCACACAGCTCTACACTGGCAACACCAAATGTCCACAACCACACAGCTCTACACTAGCAACAATGAACGTCCACAAGCTCCCAGCTCTACACTAGCAACACTGAACGTCCACAACCACACAGCTCTATACCCAGGGCTGTGGTGTCGGGACAAAAATCTTCCGACTCCAACTCCGACTCCTTGGTTTATGAAACCAGGACTCCGACTCCGGGTACCCAAAATGACTCTGACTCCTCGACTCGGACTCCTTAGTCTAATACTTAAAGAGACACTGAAGTCTCTTAAAAATCTTTTTCTTCCTCACAAAATATTGTTTAACATATAAGCCCTAACTAAACCGCCGCATCCCCGGCGCTGTATACTATCCAAATCCCCCCAAAATCGCCCTCCCTCTCCCCTGCAAAATCCATGACTTTCTTGGTCGTGGATTTCGCTGCTGTTGGAGGCAGAGCTATGAGCCGCAGCTCTGCCTCCATGTCCGTCTATCAGCGGCGGATCTGAAGGAAGACTGAGAGGGGCGGGGGAGAGGCGCAATCTGGGCTGACAGACGCGCTGAGAGGCAGAGCTCTGCCTCTCACGGAAGCGCTGCCTGGATTGCCCCCCGGCGAGTTAGGGGGGGATTTAGATAGTGTACAGTGGCGGGAATGCAGTGGTTTAGTTAGGGCTAACATGCTAAACAATATTTTGTGATAAAAAAGTACTTCAGAGTCTCTTTAACAGGGCTGTGGATTTTGTACAAAAATGATCAGACTCCTCAGTTTATGAAATCAACGACTCCAACTCCGACTCCGGGTGCCCAAAATTGCCCCGACTCATTTATATAGCACTGACATCTGCAGCATTTTGCAGAGTACACAGTCATGTCACTGACTGTCCTCAGAGGAGCTCACAATCTAATCCTGCCATAGTCATAGTCTAATGTCCTACCATATTATTATTATGTATTTATATAGCACTGACATCTTCTGCAGCACATTACAGAATACATAGTCATGTCACTGACTGTCCTCAGAGGAGCTCACACTCTAATCCTACCATAGTCATAGCCTAATGTCCTACCATATTATTATTATGTATTTATATAGCACTGACATCTTCTGCAGCACATTACAGAGTACATAGTCATGTCACTGACTGTCCTCAGAGGAGCTCACACTCTAATCCTACCATAGTCATGGTGTAATGTCCTACCATATTATTATTATGTATTTATATAGCACTGACATCTTCTACAGCACATTACAGAGTACATAGCCATGTCACTGACTGTCCTCAGAGGAGCTCACACTCTAATCCTACCATAGTCATAGTCCAATACCCTACCATATTATTATTATGTATTTATATAGCACTGACATCTTCTACAGCACTTTACAGAGTACACAGTCATGTCACTGACTGTCCTCAGAGGAGCTCACACTCTAATCCTACCATAGTCATAGTCTAATGTCCTACCATATTATTAATATGTATTTATATAGCACTGACACCTTCTGCAGCACATTACAGAGTACATAGTCATGTCACTGACTGTCCCTCAGAGCTCACACTCTAATCCTACCATAGTCATAGTCTAATGTCCTACCATATTATTATTATGTATTTATATAGCACTGACATCTTCTGCAGCACTGTACAGAGTACATAGTCATGTCACTGACTGTCCTCAGAGGAGCTCACAATCTAATCCTATCATAGTCATAGTGTAATGTCCTACCATATTATTATTATTATGTATTTACTGTGGGATGCGAAAGCTTCGTCAACCTTGTTCAGCGTCATGATTTTCCTGTATAAATCGTTGGTTGTTACGATAAAACATGTCAGTTAAATATATCATATAAGAGAGACACACTGTGATATTAGAGAACTGAAATTAAGTTTATTGGATTTACAGGAAGTGTGCAATAATTGATTAAACAAAATTAGACATGTGCATAAATTTGGGCACCACAGAAAAGAAATGAAATCATTATTCAGTAGATCCTCCTTTTACAGAAAACAGCCTCTAGAGTCTGGACTCTGGTTGAAGGTATTTTGAACTATTCCTCTGTTGCTACTCTTCAGAGAAAATTAAAAGGGGAGGGAAACTTACAATTGACCCCACCCCCCCTTAAATACTCTAGTCCACGATCCGCTAGTCATGTCTGCAGGCTATAACTCCTGTCCCTGATCCACTAGTCATGTCTGCAGGCTATAACTCCTGTCCCTGATCCACTAGTCATGTCTGCAGGCTATAACTCCTGTCCCTGATCCTCTAGTCAGACTGCTCGACTCTGACTCCACAGCCCTGTCTATACCAGCAACACCGAACATCCACAATCACACAGCTCTACACCAGCAACACCGAACATCCACAATCACACAGCTCTACACCAGCAACACCGAACATCCACAATCACACAGCTCTACACCAGCAACACCGAACATCCACAATCACACAGCTCTACACCAGCAACACCGAACATCCACAATCACACAGCTCTACACCAGCAACACCGAACATCCACAATCACACAGCTCTGCACTTGCAACACCGAACATCCACAATCACACAGCTCTATACCAGCAACACCGAACATCCACAATCACACAGCTCTGCACTAGCAACACCGAACATCCACAATCACACAGCTCTACACCAGCAACACCGAACGTCCACAATCACACAGCTCTACACCAGCAACACCGAACATCCACAATCACACAGCTCTACACCAGCAACACAAAACGTCCACAACCACACAGCTCTACACCAGCAACACCGAACGTCCACAATCACACAGCTCTACACCAGCAATAACAAACATCTACAACCACACAGCTCTCCACCAGCAACACCGAACATCCACAATCACACAGCTCTACACCGGCAACACGGAACGTCCACAATCACACAGCTGTACACCGGCAATACCAAACATCTACAATCACACATCTCTAAACCAGCAACACAGTACGTCCACAACCACACAGCTCTACACCGGCAACACAGAACGTCCACAATCACACAGCTCTACACCAGCAACACCGAACGTCCACAACCACACAGCTCTACACCAGCAACACAAAACGTCCACAACCACACAGCTCTATACCGGCAACACCGAACATTCCCAATCACATAGCTCTACACCAGCAACAATGAACGTCCACAACCACACAGCTCTACACCAACAACACCGAACATCCACAATCACACAGCTCTAAACCAGTAATACTGAACATCCACAACCACACAGCTCTACACCGGCAACACAGAACGTCCACAATCACACAGCTCTACACCAGCAACACCGAACGTCCACAACCACACAGCTCTACACCAGCAACACCGAACGTCCACAATCACACAGCTCTACACCAGCAATAACAAACATCTACAACCACACAGCTCTCCACCAGCAACACCGAACATCCACAATCACACAGCTCTACACCGGCAACACGGAACGTCCACAATCACACAGCTGTACACCGGCAATACCAAACATCTACAATCACACATCTCTAAACCAGCAACACAGTACGTCCACAACCACACAGCTCTACACCGGCAACACAGAACGTCCACAATCACACAGCTCTACACCAGCAACACCGAACGTCCACAACCACACAGCTCTGCACCAGCAACACAAAACGTCCACAACCACACAGCTCTATACCGGCAACTCCGAACATTCCCAATCACATAGCTCTACACCAGCAACAATGAACGTCCACAACCACACAGCTCTACACCAACAACACCGAACATCCACAATCACACAGCTCTAAACCAGTAATACTGAACATCTACAATCACACAGCTCAACACCGAACGTCCACAATCACACAGCTCTACACCGGCAACACAGAACGTCCACAATCACACAGCTCTACACCAGCAACACCGAACGTCCACAATCACACATCTCTACACCAGCAATACCGAACATTCACAACCACACAGCTCTATAGCGGCAACACCGAACCTCCCCAATCACACAGCTCTACACCGGCAACACCGAACATCCACAACCACACAGCTCTACACCAGCAACACAGAACGTTCACAACCACACAGCTCTACACTGGCAACACCAAATGTCCACAACCACACAGCTCAACACCGGCAACACAGAACGTCCACAATCACACAGCTCTACACCAGCAACACCGAACGTCCACAACCACACAGCTCAACACCAGCAACACAAAACTTCCACAACCACACAGCTCTATACCAGCAACACCGAACATTCCCAATCACATAGCTCTATACCAGAAACACCGAACCTCCCCAATCTCACAGCTCTACACCGGCAACACTGAACATCCACAATCACACAGCTCTACACCAGCAACACAGAACATTCACAACCACACAGCTCTACACTGGCAACACCAAATGTCCACAACCACACAGCTCTACACCAGCAACACCGAACGTCCACAATCACACAGCTCTATACCCGCAACTCCGACCATCCACAATGACACAGCTCTACACCGGCAACACCGAACGTCCACAATCACACAGCTCTAAACCAGTAATACTGAACATCCACAATCACACAGCTCAACACCGGCAACACCGAATGTCCACAATCACACAGCTCTACACCGGCAACACCGAATGTCCACAATCACACAGCTCTACACCGGCAACACGAATGTCCACAATCACACAGCTCTACACCGGCAACACCGAATGTCCACAATCACACAGCTTTACACCGGCAACACCGAACGTGCTATAAATCCCCAACCCTCTACACAAAGCTGTACATTGTCATAGTCCAATACCCTACCATATTATTATTATGTATTTATATAGCACTGACATCTGCAGCATTTTGCAGAGTACACAGTCATGTCACTGACTGTCCTCAGAGGAGCTCACAATCTAATCCTGCCATAGTCATAGTGTAATGTCCTACCATATTATTATTATGTATTTATATAGCACTGACATCTTCTGCAGCACATTACAGAGTACATAGTCATGTCACTGACTGTCCTCAGAGGAGCTCACACTCTAATCCTACCATAGTCATGGTGTAATGTCCTACCATATTATTATTATGTATTTATATAGCACTGACATCTTCTACAGCACATTACAGAGTACATAGCCATGTCACTGACTGTCCTCAGAGGAGCTCACACTCTAATCCTACCATAGTCATAGTCCAATACCCTACCATATTATTATTATGTATTTATATAGCACTGACATCTTCTACAGCACATTACAGAGTACATAGTCATGTCACTAACTGTCCTCAGAGGAGCTCACACTCTAATCCCCACCATAGTCATAGTCTAATGTCCAACCATATTATTATTATGTATTTATATAGCACTGACATCTTCTGCAGCACTTTACAGAGAGTCATGTCACTGACTGTCCTCAGAGGAGCTCACACTCTAATCCTACCATAGTCATAGTCTAATGTCCTACCATATTATTAATATGTATTTATATAGCACTGACATCTCCTGCAGCACATTACAGAGTACATAGCCATGTCACGGACTGTCCTCAGAGGAGCTCACACTCTAATCCTACCATAGTCATAGTCTAATTTCCTACCATATTATTATTATGTATTTATATAGCACTGACATCTTCTGCAGCACTGTACAGAGTACATAGTCATGTCACTGACTGTCCTCAGAGGAGCTCACAATCTAATCCTACCATAGTCATAGTGTAATGTCCTACCATATTATTATTATGTATTTACTGTGGGATGCGAAAGCTTCGTCAACCTTGTTCATCGTCATGATTTTCCTGTATAAATCGTTGGTTGTTACGATAAAACATGTCAGTTAAATATATCATATAAGAGAGACACACTGTGATATTAGAGAAGTGAAATTAAGTTTATTGGATTTACAGGAAGTGTGCAATAATTGATTAAACAAAATTAGACATGTGCATAATTTTGGGCACCACAGAAAAGAAATGAAATCATTATTCAGTAGATCCTCCTTTTACAGAAAACAGCCTCTAAACGCTCCCTGTAGGTTCCAATGAGAGTCTGGACTCTGGTTGAAGGTATTTTGAACTATTCCTCTGTTGCTACTCTTCAGAGAAAATTAAAAGAGGAGGGAAACTTACAATTGACCCCACCCCCCCTTAAATACTCTAGTCCCCGATCCGCTAGTCATGTCTGCAGGCTATAACTCCTGTCCCTGATCCGCTAGTCATGTCTGCAGGCTAGAACTCCTGTTCCCGATCCGCTAGTCATGTCTGCAGGCTATAACTCCTGTCCCCGATCCTCTAGTCATGTCTGCAGGCTATAACTCCTGTCCCTGATCCTCTAGTCATGTCTGCAGGCTATAACTCCTGTCCATGATCCTCTAGTCATGTCTGCAGGCTATAACTCCTGTCCCTGATCCACTAGTGATGTCTGCAGGCTATAACTCCTGTCCCTGATCCTCTAGTCATGTCTGCAGGCTATAACTCCTGTCCATGATCCTCTAGTCATGTCTGCAGGCTATAACTCCTGTCCCTGATCCTCTAGTCATGTCTGCAGGCTATAACTCCTGTCCCTGATCCTCTAGTCATGTCTGCAGGCTATAACTCCTGTCCCTGATCCTCTAGTCATGTCTGCAGGCTATAACTCCTGTTCATGATCCTCTAGTCATGTCTGCAGGCTATAACTCCTGTCCCTAATTTACTAGTCATGTATGCAGGCTATAACTCCTGTCCCTGATCCTCTAGTCATGTCTGCAGGCTATAACTCCTGTCCCTGATTCACTAGTCATGTCTGCAGGCTATAACTCCTGTCCATGATCCTCTAGTCATGTCTGCTGGCTATAACTCCTGTCCATGATCCTCTAGTCATGTCTGCAGGCTATAACTCCTGTCCCTGATTAACTAGTCATGTCTGCAGGCTATAACTCCTGTCCCTGATCCTCTAGTCATGTCTGCAGGCTATAACTCCTGTCCATGATCCTCTAGTCATGTCTGCAGGCTATAACTCTTGTCCCCGATCCGCTCGCCATGTGACCAGTCTCATTTCATTAATCGTCTCTGTATAGAGGGAAGTGTGGAAAATGCAGATTCACCAATAGTCTCTCCATTACTCAGCATTCATTTCACATCTCTGATGCCAGGAAAGATTCCCTCTCCAGTTACTCTCAGCAGCAGCTAGAAATCATCCCTCTCTGCATGGAGTCTGCTCTGTCTCAGCCATCATTTCCCTCTGACCCCCCCGGCTTCCTCCTGACCCACCTGTTACATTCTCTATGCTGGAAGGAAAGCTCCTGGTAATGGGTGCATTAAGTGTGCAGAGCTGGGACCTCAGGCATTCAGAGATCTCACCCTGTCCGAGAGAAAGAAGACTGGGGTGTACCAGAGATACATAAGAATACAGCATGGGGAGGGGAGCCCCTTGTAATGGGTGCATTAGGTGTGTAGAGCTGGGACCTCAGCCATTCAGAGAGCTCACCGTGTCCCTGAGAAGACAAAGATGAGGGGAGAGAAAGCCACTTATAATGGCGGGTGTGCAGAGCTGGGAACTCCAGAGCAGAGAGATCTCACAAGCAGTGATCAGAGACAGAACACATGAGGGGAAGGGGCAAGCCATCGGTGGATTCATGACAACATTCTGAGCTACTCTGAACTGCAGAGTAATTGCAGATGGCAATGAGACTCATTGCAAATGCAATCAAAACTAAGCAACCAAATGCAGGCAGAGAAACCAAAAGTGGAGCTGCAACCGACAGGAGGGATCCTCATAACCCCCCCCCCCCCCCTTTAAAGGTGACTTCCAGACACCTACATAAACTGGCATCGTTCTCCTGGACCGCCCAAACCAACAAATCAGATGCAGAAAATCCAGCAAACTGATCTGACTGATAATCCATGAAGGTCGGGGTAGCCCGAAAAAAGAAATTCCATAATCACTCATACCAAGACCGAAACAGTCAGACCCAGGACCTCCAGAACCATGCCCCATCAGTACTGCGAGTTTCAGAGTGATACAAATCAGAACCGTGATTTACAGAACAATGCCCCCCGGAACTCACCGAGCGATACCCACCACCTTCCAGGTAATGTCCAAAAATGCCAAACCTTTCAGTGCAATGCCCACCAGAACTGTCCTTTTCAACACAGCACCCACTGTCGAGCAAGTCCAAGATACCAGGACAAGTTTCCTCAGAGATCTCCCAGAACACTTTGAAGCTCCATAGACACCCCAAGAGACTAGAACGCCCTTTAAGCTTGCATGGAGAACTATCAAGACCCACTATGGAACTCAGGGCAATTCCAAAGCCAGGCTTACAAGAACAATCATCGAGATCAGGGCTTTCAGGAACCAGAACCATATCTGGGCATGCGGGTAGACTGGCAATATCATGTCACCACCAAGAAAGCATCTGAGCACGCTGACTCACAAGACACAATTGGGCATACTGGCACAAGAGAACCTTCTGTCAGCCACGACAAGACCGAAACCAGAACAGGGCAGAGAACCATCATGATCAGACTTCACAGTCACTGGACTCCAACTAAAGAATGCAGAATCAGACTTGGAAGTTACGGATTCAATCAAGGCTAGTGACAAGCCATGTTCAGGTGTATTAACAGGGCAGGACAAATCTTCTGGTGTATGCACTGAACTAGACGGGGCCTCCATGACTTCCTCTGAACTAGACAGAGATTCATCATTAACTACACTGGACTGGAGCTCCAAAAAAGCTGCCAAGCAGGTTGGTTTTACAGCAACCCCCACTGCACTGGGCAAATCTGGGGAACTCGCTGGACAGGAAAGGAACCCTGGAACTTGTTCCATACTGAACAGAGAATCAGAATTCTCCAAGATGCAAGGACGGGTTTCAGGAACACTCATTAAACAAGACTGAAATCCTGAGACCTCTGCTACATTTACCAGAGGTTCAGATTTATCCATGATACAGCGCAAGTCTTCTGAGACATTCAGAGGACAGGGCTGGAATTTCCTGGCTGCTACTGCATCAGACAGAGATTCAACAACATTAGCTAGGCCAGACTGTGTACAGGGTAAAACCACTGAAGCATTTGCTGGACAAGGTAATGATTCTGTGACTTGAGCTTTACTGGACTGGATTACGGAGTAATCCATGGTACAGGGCGACACTAGTGAAGCAGTTCCTGGATGAGGTAATGTGACTTCAAGTTCACATAACAAAGGCTCTGAATCACTCACTGAACCAGATAAAAGTGCTGAAACAGGAGGATCAGAACACAGAATTTGTGAATCTAAAATCAAGTTCTTCAATTGTGAAACTGAAAAATTCAGATGCTGGGATTGTAAAGTTACCAAACCTAACTGCTGAGACTCAGAAACTGAAGGGCTGGAGCAGTCAGAAACAAATTATGCAACTGGATGATATTAGGTAGTAGAGCAGAATGCTTTTGTGGAGGAAGCTACACAGATCACACCAGGAGCCATGGACAAGGGAGCAAGATTACTCAGAGCGACCACAGCTCTGAGCTTCTGATAACCGCCACAAACAAGACACAATGGTTGCTCAGTGCGACGACAGCACTGAGCATCTGATGCTCACAACATTGAGTAACAAAGACAGAAAACAGAAAGACAGATGGGATGTTTGCCAGCTAACAAGACACAATGGTTGCTCAGTGCGACCGCAGCACTGAGCCTCTGATGTCCACCACACTGAGTAACAAAAACAGACAACAGACAGACAGAATGCTTGCCAATCTAATTGCAGCGCCAGCGATAGCAAATATCCACACTCACACGGACAAGACAAACAAGTAGGAGTGTAAACAATAGCAACCACTGCTATAGTCACGTCCACAGGAACAGGACAAGCAAGAATCCAACCAGTCACCAACGGGGTGAAGGCAGTCTCCAAACTGTCAGGATAGGAAACGGCTACACTGTACCCCCGCAGGAGCAGTGAATGTCCAGGCAGGGAAGGTAATGCAATAATACAATATAGCTTTCACACAAGGAACCCAGCAATCAGCTATGGCTAAGCTGAACGCTATGTCGGGCAAGGTATGAGAGGGGAAGCAGGCTTTTCTATAGACATCAGCCAATAAGTGCAGAAATGCAAATTCCCACACAGCTGAATGGTAATCACGCAATCCTGTGTAATGCTGGATACACACCATGCGTTTCCGCGTTCGATGCGTCCGTCGATACGCGTCGATTCGATTATTTCCGACATGTCCGATTCAAGCTTCGATGGATCTTTAGGTCGATTTGCCATACTTTACATGGCAATCGACCTAAAAATTATCGAAATTCGTTCGGAAATGCTCGGAAATAATCGAATAGACGCGTATCGACGGACGCATTCGACGCGGAAACTCATGGTGTGTATCCAGCATTACACTAATTGAAGGCTGCAAGATGCCTGTGAATGGACAGGACTCTCATTACAAATGCATGCCAGATTATGCAACCACATACATGTAAGAAATCCACAGCTGTCTGGCTGCAGTTTAACTGCAGCAAGCCCTAGGTGGATTCATGACAACATTCTGAGCTACTCTGAACTGCAGAGTGACTGCAGATGGCAATGAGACTCATTGCGAATGCAATCAAAACTAAGCAACCAAATGCAGGCAGAAAAACCAAAACTGCTTGGTTGCAGCTCCACTGCAACCAACAGGAGGGATCCTTATAGGTCTCTTGCTGTAGACCTTTGGCATTTTGGTCAATGGGTCTCTTGTTGTAGACCTCTGGCATAAGACTGCATAGGTCAACTTGCATTGTAGACGTCTGGCATTATCGTGGATCGGCCTCCTTGCGTTGTAGACCTCTGGCATAAGGCTGGATGGGTCTCTTGTTGTAGACCTCTGGCATAAGACTGGATAGGTCTACTTGCATTGTAAACCTCTGGCATTTTCGTGGATCGGCCTTCTTGCGTTGTAGACCTCTGGCATAAGACTGGATGGGTCTCTTATTGTAGACCTCTGGCATAAGGCTGGATGGGTCTCATGTAGTAGACTTCTGGCATGAGACTGGATGATCCTTGGTGTTGTAGACCTCTGACATTTTGATGGATGGGTCTTATTATTGTAGAACTCTGGAATAAAACTGGATGGGTCTCTTGTTGTAGACCTTTGGCATAAGACTAGATGAGTCTCCTTGCCTTGTAGACCTCTGGAATTATGGTGGATGGGCCTCCTTGCATTGTAGACCTCTGGCGTAACTCTGGCATTATGGCGGATGGGCCTTTCGTTGTAGACTTCTGGCATAAGATTGGATGGGCCTCCTAGCTTTGTAGACCTCTGGCATTATGGTGGATCGCCCTCCTTGCATTGTAGACCTGTGGCGTAACTCTGGCATTATGGCGGATGGGCCTTTCGTTGTAGACTTCTGGCATAAGATTGGATGGGCCTCCTAGCTTTGTAGCCCTCTGGCATTATGGTGGATCGCCCTCCTTGCCTTGTAGACCTCTGGCATTATGGTGGATCGCCCCCTCCTTGCCTTCTAGACCTCTGGCATTATGGTGGTTGGGGCTCTTTGTGTTGCAGACCTCTGGCATAAGACTGGATGGGTCTCTTTGTGTTGTAGACTTCAGGCATAAGACTGGATGGGCCTTTCGTTGTAGACTTCAGGCATAAGACTGGATGGGCCTCCCATTGTAGACTTCTTCCATGAGGCTGGTTGATCTTTGGTGTTGGAGACTGCTGACATTTATAGGCAGCACAAATGACACCATCTCTATCAGATAGCTGCACATTCCTGCATGCAAGGTCTCCTCCAGTGACTTTGAAACATGCTGTGTCCTCAGCCATGTCCCATTTCCAGGCAGATAAAGATCATGACAGCCTTGGCCTAGAGGTCTAAATTTAGCTGCACATGAGACGCCTTCGCTGTATTCATCTTTCACATCAGATATGTGTTAAGCTGCTCTGTAATGTAAGGAATATGAGGGGACAACATATCCCCTAAATAGGAGAACAATCTAACAAGGCCCCAGACTCACACTCAAAGACCCAGAGTGTTTTTGGTTATTAATGCTAGGTGCACACGATGCGTTTTTTCGGTCGATTTTCCGTCCGATTGATTTTCCGCTCGATTCTGTTATCTTTTCGTATCAAGTTCCATACACTTGTATGAGAAAACGACCAGAAAAATGATCAAAAATAATATCGGACATGACTGAAATTATCTATCGAACCATCTAACACAAAACTGTATGGTGTGTACCAAGTATAAGATTCGAAATGTCACCCACTTGTGATAACGTTCTGCTCATGAGTTTACCCAACCTGGCAGATGTTGTACAATGTGTTCCATTCTTTATGCAATCAGGCAAAACACATTTCCTAATTTTTAATGGAATTAAAATTAAACTATGAAACATCTCGAAAAAACCCAAACACAGGGCCTGATGCAGCGAAGTATGGTAAAGTTGCCATATACCAGGAGGGGTAACTGCGGTCTTCCTATAGGAGGGTAAAGGAAGCCATAACATCAGGTGACTTGGCAGCTGATCTACTATCCGATTCGATTATTATAATCGGATGAAAATCGGTGCTGCCAAGAGCTTGATTGACGATGCGACCAATTTCACGCCAAAATTTGTTGCATTTATATAGATTGGAAATGCTGCAAGATCTAGGGAGGACATGCTCGATCAGGGTGCGCGGCAGTAACAGCGTGCGATATCGGGATGAGCAATGAACGCAACAGAACACTCAGCACTGCCCACCAGTGTAAATGTGCCCCACCATTGCCACATGCTGAATACTTTACCTGTCAGTGTCCTCGGTCCATACACGCGACCTATGTCACGCCTGCAACCAAGTGGCGCTTGTGTATGGTGGGAAGTATACTGCACAGGGCACCGGGGGTCAGCAGCGCATGTGGAGTTACAAGGCTGATTACCGAGAGATTTCATGCTCAAATCAATCGGGAATCGGGCTACAGTGTATGGTCAGGCAAGAGATCTCTCTCTGATCAGATAAAGATATGTCTCTTGGTTAATCGGCCCATACATCATCTGTATGGTCACCTGCATTCTGCAGTCTTCCTATAGGAGGGGTAACTCTGCAGTCTTCCTATAGGAGGGGTAACTCTGCAGTCTTCCTATAGGAGGAGTCACTCTGCAGGTCAGGACTCTGCGGTGTACCTATAGGAGGGTGACTCTGCAGGTCAGGACTCTGCAGTCTTCCTATAGGAGGGGTAACTCTGCAGGTCAGGACTCTGTGGTCTTCCTATAGGAGGGGTAACTCTGCAGGTCAGGACTCTGCGATCTTCCTATAGGAGGGGTAACTCTGCAGGTCAGGGCTCTGCAGTCTTCCTATAGGAGGGGTAACTCTGCAGGTCAGGACTCTGCAGTCTTCCTATAGGAGGGGTTACTCTGCAGGTCAGGACTCTGCGGTGTACCTATAGGAGGGTGACTCTGCAGGTTAGGACTCTGCAGTCTTCCTATAGGAGGGGTAACTGTGCAGGTCAGGACTCTGCAATCTTCCTATAGGAGGGGTAACTGTGCAGGTCAGGACTCTGCAATCTTCCTATAGGAGGGGTAACTGTGCAGGTCAGGACTCTGCAATCTTCCTATAGGAGGGGTAACTCTGCAGGTCAGGACTCTGCGGTCTTCCTATAGGAGGGGCAACTCTGCAGGTCAGGACTCTGCGGTCTTCCTATAGGAGGGGCAACTCTGCAGGTCAGGACTCTGCACTCTTCCTATAGGAGGGGTAACTCTGCAGGTCAGGATTCTGCAGTCTTCCTATAGGAGGGGTGACTCTGCAGGTCAGGACTCTGCTGTCTTCCTATAGGAGGGGTAACTCTGCAGGTCAGGACTCTGCGGTCTTCCTATAGGAGGGGTAAATCTGCAGGTCAGGGCTCTGCAGTCTTCCTATAGGAGGGGTAACTCTGCAGGTCAGGACTCTGCGGTCTTCCTATAGGAGGGTAACTCTGCAGGTCAGGGCTCTGGGGTCTTCCTATAGGAGGCGTAACTCTGCAGGTCAGGGCTCTGCGGTCTTCCTAAAGGAGCAGTAACACTGCAGGTCAGGACTCTGCGGTCTTCCTATAGGAGGGGTAACTCTGCAGGTCAGGACTCTGCAGTCTTCCTATAGGAGGGGTAACTCTGCAGGTCAGGACTCTGCAGTCTTCCTATAGTAGGGGTGACTCTGCAGGTCAGGACTCTACAGTCTTCCTATAGGATTGGTAACTCTGCAGGTCAGGACTCTGCAGTCTTCCTATAGGAGAGGTAACGACTCTGCAGTCTTCCTATAGGAGGGGTAACTCTGCAGGTCAGGACTCTACAGTCTTCCTATAGGAGAGGTAACGACTCTGCGGTCTTCCTATAGGAGGGGTAACTCTGCAGGTCAGGACTCTGCAGTCTTCCTATAGGAGGGGTAACTCTGCAGGTCAGGACTCTGCGGTCTTCCTATAGGAGGAGTAACTCTGCAGGTCAGGACTCTGCGGTCTTCCTATAGGAAGGGTAACTCTGCAGGTCAGGACTCTACAGTCTTCCTATAGGAGGTTTAACTCGGTAGGTCAGGACTCTGCAGTCTTCCTATAGGAGGGGTGACTCTGCAGGTCAGGACTCTGCGGTCTTCCTATAGGAGGAGTAACTCTGCAGGTCAGGACTCTACAGTCTTCCTATAGGAGAGGTAACGACTCTGCGGTCTTCCTATAGGAGGGGTAACTCTGCAGGTCAGGACTCTGCAGTCTTCCTATAGGAGGGGTAACTCTGCAGGTCAGGACTCTGCGGTCTTCCTATAGGAGGAGTAACTCTGCAGGTCAGGACTCTGCGGTCTTCCTATAGGAAGGGTAACTCTGCAGGTCAGGACTCTACAGTCTTCCTATAGGAGGTTTAACTCGGTAGGTCAGGACTCTGCAGTCTTCTTATAGGAGGGGTGACTCTGCAGGTCAGGGCTCTGAGGTCTACCTACAGGAGGGGTAACTCTGCAGGTCAGGACTCTGCGGTCTTCCGATATGAGAGGTAACTCTGCAGGTCAGGACTCTACTGTCTTCCTATAGGAGGGGTAACTCTGCAGGTCAGGACTCTACAGTCTTCCTATAGGAGTGGTAACTCTGCAGGTCACGGCTCTGTGGTCTTCCTATAGGAGGGGTAACGCTGCAGGTCAGGACTCTGCGGTCTCCCTATAGGAGCCGTAACTCTGCAGGTCAGGACTCTGGGGTATCCCTATAGGAGGAGTAACTGCAGGTCAGGACTCTGCGGTCTTCCTATAGGAGGGGTAACTCTGCAGGTCAGGACTCTGCAGTCTTCCTATAGGAGGGGTAACTCTGCAGGTCAGGACTCTGCAGTCTTCCTATAGGAGGAGTAACTCTGCAGGTCAGGACTCTGCGGTCTTCCTATAGGAAGGGTAACTCTGCAGGTCAGGACTCTACAGTCTTCCTATAGGAGGGTTAACTCGGTAGGTCAGGACTCTGCAGTCTTCCTATAGGAGGGGTGACTCTGCAGGTCAGGGCTCTGAGGTCTACCTACAGGAGGGGTAACTCTGCAGGTCAGGACTCTGCGGTCTTCCGATATGAGAGGTAACTCTGCAGGTCAGGACTCTACTGTCTTCCTATAGGAGGGGTAACTCTGCAGGTCAGGACTCTACAGTCTTCCTATAGGAGGGGTAACTCTGCAGGTCAGGACTCTGCAGTCTTCCTATAGGAGGGGTGATTCTGCAGGTCAGGGCTCTGCGGTCTTCCTATAGGAGGGGTAACTCTGCAGGTCAGGACTCTGGGGTATCCCTATAGGAGGAGTAACTGCAGGTCAGGACTCTGCGGTCTTCCTATAGGAGGGGTAACTCTGCAGGTCAGGACTCTGCAGTCTTCCTATAGGAGGGGTAACTCTGCAGGTCAGGACTCTGCGGTCTTCCTATAGGAGGAGTAACTCTGCAGGTCAGGACTCTGCGGTCTTCCTATAGGAAGGGTAACTCTGCAGGTCAGGGCTCTGCGGTCTTCCTATAGGAGGGGTAACTATGCAGGTCAGGGCTCTGCAGTCTTCCTATAGGAGGGGTAACTCTGCAGGTCAGGGCTCTGCGGTCTTTCTATAGGAGGGGTGACTCTGCAGGTCAGGGCTCTGTGGTCTTCCTATACGAGGGGTAACTATGCAGGTCAGGACTCTGCAGTCTTCCTATAGGAGGGTAACTCTGCAGGTCAGGGCTCTGCAGTCTTCCTATAGGAGGGGTAACTCTGCAGGTCAGGGCTCTGCGGTCTTTCTATAGGAGGGGTGACTCTGCAGGTCAGGACTCTGCAGTCTTCCTATAGGAGGGGTGACTCTGCAGGTCAGGACTCTGCAGTCTTCCTATAGGAGGGGTAACTCTGCAGGTCAGGACTCTGCAGTCTCCCTATAGAAGGGGTAACTCTGCAGGTCAGGGCTCTGCAGTCTTCCTATAGGAAAAGTAACTCTGCAGGTCAGGACTCTGCGGTCTCCCTATAGGAGGGGTAACTCTGCAGGTCAGGACTCTGCAGTCTCCCTATAGAAGGGGTAACTCTGCAGGTCAGGACTCTGCTGTCTTCCTATAGGAGGGGTAACTCTGCAGGTCAAGGCTCTGCGGTCTTCCTATAGGAGGGGTAACTCTGCAGGTCAGGATTTTGCAGTCTTCCTATAGGAGGGGTGACTCTGCAGGTCAGGACTCTGCAGTCTTCCTATAGGAGGGGTGACTCTGCAGGTCAGGACTCTGCAGTCTTCCTATAGGAGGAGTGACTCTGCAGGTCAGGACTCTGCAGTCTTCCTATAGGAGGGGTAACTCTGCAGGTCAGGACTCTGCGGTCTTCCTATGGGAGGGGTAACTCTGCAGGTCAGGACTCTGCAGTCTTCCTATAGGAGGGGTAACTCTGCAGGTCAGGACTCTGCAGTCTTCCTATAGGAGGGGTAACTCTGCAGGTCAGGACTCTGCAGTCTTCCTATAGGAGGGGTAACTCTGCAGGTCAGGACTCTGCAGTCTTCCTATAGGAGGGGTAACTCTGCAGGCCAGGACTCTGCGGTCTTCCTATAGGAGGGGTAACTCTGCAGGTCAGGACTCTGCAGTCTTCCTATAGGAGGGGTAACTCTGCAGGTCAGGGCTCTGCAGTCTTCCTATAGGAGGGGTAACTCTGCAGGTCAGGACTCTGCGGTCTCCCTATAGGAGGGGTAACTCTGCAGGTCAGGGCTCTGCGGTCTTCATATAGGAGGGGTAACTCTGCAGGTCGGGACTCTGTGGTCTTCCTAAAGGAGGGGTAACTCTGCAGGTCAGGACTCTACAGTCTTCCTATAGGAGGGGTAACTCTGCAGGTCAGGGCTCTGCAGTCTTCCTATAGGAGGGGTAACTCTGCAGGTCAGGACTCGGCGGTCTCCCTATAGGTCAGGACTGGGACTAGGCGGTGATATCTGGCAGGTGTTTGCAGCGTTGGCTCTCCAGGCTCAGTCTCTGGGAAGGTTTCCTCTTCAGCAGCAGCTGAAGCTATAGACGTTCTCAGGCACTCTCATGTTTGCTGGAATGGGAATAGACACAGTTCCCTGTGAATAGTAATATCGGTCACAGGAGTGCACAGCATCTGATGCCCCCCCTCCCCCAGTGCTGGCCCTGGGCCCGGCTACAGCCATGTTTGGCATTCAGAGGCTGAAATATGCAGCAAACATAAATAATTCCTTTTTAGAACGCGCTGAATGGGACTCGCAAGAGGAAGCTGCCAGAGACAGAGGAAGAGGTGGAATACAGTGCTTTACATACATACAGCCCCAACCCTGCTCCATGTATACATAATATGTGGGGGGAAGGGTGACACTATACAGTGCTATGCATACAGCCCTAACCCTGCTCTATGTATACATAATATGTGGGGGGAAGGGTGACACTATACAGTGCTGTGCATACAGCCCCAACCCTGCTCCATGTATACATAATATGTGGGGGGAAGGGTGACACTATACAGTGCTGTGCATACAGCCCCAACCCTGCTCCATGTATACATGATATGTGGGGGGAGGGGAAACACTATACAGTGCTATACGTACATACAGCCAGCCCCAACCCTGCTCCATGTATACATGATATGTGGGGGTAGGGGAAACACTATACAGTGCTATACATACAGCCCTAACCCTGCTCCATGTATACATAATATGGGGGAGGGAGGGATGACAGGTATACTGTGCTATACATACATACATACAGCCCCAACCCTGCTCCATGTATACATAATATGTGGGGGGAAGGGTGACACTATACAGTGCTGTACATACAGCCCCAACCCTGCTCCATGTATACATAATATGTGGGGGGAAGGGTGACACTATACAGTGCTGTACATACATACAGCCCCAACCCTGCTCCATGTATACATGATATGTGGGGGGAGGGGAGACACTATACAGTGCTGTACATACAGCCCCAACCCTGCTCCATGTATACATAATATGTGGGGGAAGGGGAGACACTATACAGTGCTGTAAATTAGGGTTGCAATGGTATGAAATATTTACGGTACGATAACCGTAAAAACATCACGGTAAGTCGGTTTTGCAGTATACGGCATTACACAATTATTTGGACTCAGGCCTCCCTGTATGGCAGCCAGATGTCCCCCACTCCCTCAGCATATATAGGATTAAGCCACAGGGAGATTTGGGCGTGGGGCCGAAAAACAGCTCCCCCTGCTCCTGCACAAGTCCTGGCTGCGTTATTTACTATTCCCCCTCCAGGCCGCCATGGACTGTGGGGAAAGAGCTATTGCTGGCAGCCAAATTACAGTGTTTTTATAGTAATTTGTGCTTTGGTTTTTGACGCCATATAGGCGTAATTCCTATTACGGCCTATGGTGACGCCAGCTGCCAGGCATATGTGCCCCCAGTAAAGGTAGCCCGGCATAGGTGCCTTAAGTAAAGGTAGCCAGGAAGAGGTGCAGCCAGTACAGGTAGCCAGGAATAGGTGCAGCCAGTACAGGTAGCCAGGAATAGGTGCCACAGTATAGGTAGCCAGGTATAGGTGCCCCCAGTATAGGAAGCCAGGAATAGGTGCCCCCAGTATAGGTAGCCAGGTATAGGTGCCCCCAGTATAGGTAGCCAGGTATAGGTGCCCCAGTATAGGTAGCCAGGTATAGGTGCCCAAGTATAGGTAGCCAGGAATAGGTGCTCCCAGTATAGGTAGCCAGGAATAGGTGCTCCCAGTATAGGTAGCCAGGAATAAGTGCAGCCAGTATAGGTAGCCAGGAATAGGTGCCCCAGTATAGGTAGCCAAGCATAGGTGCCTCCAGTACAGGTAGCCAGGAATAGGTGCAGCCAGTATAGGTAGCCAGGTATAGATGCTTTCAGTATAGGTAGCGTGGTATAGTTGTCCCCAGTATAGGTAGCCAGGTATAGATGCCCCCAGTATAGGTAGACAGGTGTATATGTGCCCCCAGTATAGGTAGCCAGGAATATAAGTGTCCCCAGTATAGGTAGCCAGGAGTAGGTGCAGCCAGTATAGGTAGCCAGGAATAGGTGTCCCAGTATACGTAGCCAGGAATAGGTGCAGACAGTACAGGTAGCCAGGTATAGGTGCTCCCAGTATAGGTAGCCAGGAATAGGTGCTCCCAGTATAGGTAGCCAGGAATAGGTGTCCCAGTATACGTAGCCAGGAATAAGTGCAGCCAGTACAGGTAGCCAGGAATAGGTGCAGCCAGTATAGGTAGCCAGGTTTAGATGCTATCAGTATAGGTAGCGTGGTATAGTTGTCCCCAGTATAGGTAGCCAGGTATAGATGCCCCCAGTATAGGTAGACAGGTGTATATGTGCCCCCAGTATAGGTAGCCAGGAATATAAGTGTCCCCAGTATAGGTAGCCAGGAGTAGGTGCAGCCAGTATAGGTAGCCAGGAACAGGTGCCCCAGTACAGGTAGCCAGGTATAGGTGCTCCCAGTATACGTAGCCAGGAATAAGTGCAGCCAGTATAGGTAGCCAGGAATAGGTGCCTCCAGTACAGGTAGCCAGGAATAGGTGCCCCCAGTATAGGTAGCCAGGAATAGGTGTCCCAGTATAGGTAGCCAGGAATAGGTGTCCCAGTATACGTAGCCAGGAATAAGTGCAGCCAGTATAGGTAGCCAGGAATAGGTGCAGCCAGTATAGGTAGCCAGGAATAGGTGTCCCAGTATAGGTAGCCAGGAATAGGTGCCCCCAGTATAGGTAGCCAGGAATAGGTGTCCCAGTATAGGTAGCCAGGAATAGGTGCAGCCAGTATAGGTAGCCAGGAATAGGTGTCCCAGTATAGGTAGCCAGGAATAGGTGTCCCAGTATAGGTAGCCAGGAATAGGTGCCCCCAGTACAGGTAGCCAGGAATGGGTGTCCCAGTATAGGTAGCCAGGAATAGGTGTCCCAGTATAGGTAGCCAGGAATAGGTGCCCCCAGTACAGGTAGCCAGGAATAGGTGCCCCCAGTATAGGTAGCCAGGAATAGGTGCAGCCAGTATAGGTAGCCAGGAATAGGTGCAGCCAGTAATAGGTGTCCCAGTATAGGTAGCCAGGAATAGGTGTCCCAGTATACGTAGCCAGGAATAGATGCCCCCAGTATAGGTAGCCAGGAATAGGTGTCCCAGTATAGGTAGCCAGGAATAGGTGCAGCCAGTATAGGTAGCCAGGAATAGGTGTCCCAGTATAGGTAGCCAGGAATAGGTGTCCCAGTATACGTAGCCAGGAATAGGTGCCCCCAGTACAGGTAGCCAGGAATAGGTGCCCCCAGTATAGGTAGCCAGGAATAGGTGTCCCAGTATAGGTAGCCAGGAATAGGTGCAGCCAGTATAGGAAGCCAGGAATAGGTGCAGCCAGTATAGGTAGCCAGGAATAGGTGCCTCCAGTATAGGTAGCCAGGAATAGGTGCAGCCAGTATAGGTAGCCAGGAATAGGTGCCTCCAGTATAGGTAGCCAGGAATAGGTGCCCCAGTATAGGTAGCCAAGCATAGGTGCCTCCAGTACAGGTAGCCAGGAATAGGTGCCTCCAGTATAGGTAGCCAGGAATAGGTGCCTTCAGTATAGGTAGCCAGGAATAGGTGCAGCCAGTATAGGAAGCCAGGAATAGGTGCAGCCAGTATAGGTAGCCAGGAATAGGTGCCTCCAGTATAGGTAGCCAGGAATAGGTGCAGCCAGTATAGGTAGCCAGGAATAGGTGCCTCCAGTACAGGTAGCCAGGAATAGGTGCCTCCAGTACAGGTAGCCAGGAATAGGTGCCCCAGTATAGGTAGCCAGGAATAGGTGCAGCCAGTATAGGTAGCCAGGAATAGGTGCCTCCAGTACAGGTAGCCAGGAATAGGTGCCTCCAGTACAGGTAGCCAGGAATAGGTGCCCCAGTATAGGTAGCCAGGAATAGGTGCAGCCAGTATAGGTAGCCAGGAATAGGTGCCTCCAGTACAGGTAGCCAGGAATAGGTGCCTCCAGTATAGGTAGCCAGGAATAGGTGCCTCCAGTACAGGTAGCCAGGAATAGGTGCCCCAGTATAGGTAGCCAGGAATAGGTGCAGCCAGTATAGGTAGCCAGGAATAGGTGCCTCCAGTATAGGTAGCCAGGAATAGGTGCCCCCTATATGCTGTACATACAGCCCCATCCATCCTCCATTTATACATGATATATGGGGGTGAGGAGGCTACTAAAGATTGGGCTTTTCCAAACTCGGTGAAATCCAAAAGCAGGAAAAGCAGCTCCAGCTCGGGAGAGAGGAATTGCACCAGCTTACACTAGAACTGGTCCAGGTGAGACAGGCTGAGCAGTCTTTTTCTCCCAGCACTCCTGCTGCAGGACAGACACCTCTATCTGTGGTCCCTAAAGCAAAGTTTCCAGCCATGGAGAAACATGAGGACAATGACCTGTACTTGCGCTCG